>NW_008627089.1:0-12364 GCF_000691845.1 Merops nubicus | reverse complement strand
TTCTATGATTCTATGATTCTACAATTTTTAGTTTACTTCACTATTATAAAAACATTTCAGATTTTCAGACAGTGGTACTTCCTGTTCAATACCTCAAATTCCATTGCATTTCAACTGGACTAAGTCATCCTTTCTCCAGAACTGGACTATGCCACAACTTCTTTCATAATTTTTTCTTTCAGTCATATAAATTCTCTAATTACTTTTATTCCACTACAGACCTTTCTCTCTTTGAAAGAAAATCTTTACAATTACTTTATAATTAAAATTACAGCAATAACTGATTACAATCATAAGCTATGAAAATGGTACTGGACCTGCAGTTTGTTCCACCCACAGGATAAACAACTCGTCCTTTCAGAAATTCTCTCCTAGTCACTGTGTGCTTTTGATGATCCGACCAGTTCAGTCCAGTGATGACATTTCACATCCTAGGGCCGTGGATAAACTGTTTTCCTGCCAGCTTCCTAAGGACTTACTGCATTGCAATATGTACCACTCTCAAAGGTCTGGTTGTCATGATGCTGTCTTTGGTGATCATCGTGCAAGGTCAACATGCAGCTTCTTATTTAACTGTTCTATTCAACAAGGTTATACAGTGCTGGGTTTTTTTACATCTGCTTACGTGTCTTCTCATACTTTACTTTCACTGATAACAATTCCTTAGATCCATAGTAAATTTCTAGTCTGGTTTCAGAATTCTGACAGATAACAAGATATTTTGTGATACTCCTGACCACGACATTTGTCCTGTTCATTCCTGGCTTGTATTCAGATAATGCTTTCTTAAAGAATCATAGAATCACAATGGTTGGAAAGGACCTTTAGGATCATCAGGTCCAAACACCATGCCAACATTTCCTTATCCACTAGACCATAGCCTCAAGTGCTACATCCACTCGTTTTTGAAACACCTTAAGGGATGAAGACTCCACCACCTCCCTGGGCAGCCCGTTCCAGCGCCTAGCCACTCAGTAAAGAAATTCTTCCTAACAGCTAATCAAAATCTTCCCTAGCACAACTTGAGGCCATTTCCTCTCATCCTATCATCAGTATGTTGGGAGAAGAGACCAACACCAGCCTCAGTACAACCTCCTTTTAGGTAGTTGTAGAGAGCAATAAGCTCTCCTCTCAGTCTCCTCTTCTCTAGACTGAACAACCCCAGTTCCCTCAGCTGCTCCTCACAAGATGTTTTCCAGCCCTCTCGCCAGCCTCGTTGCCCTTCTCTGGACCCACTCCAACCCCTCCATGTCCTTCTTATCCTGTGGTGCCCAAAACTGGACCCAGGACTCAAGGTGTGGTCTCACCAGTGCCAAGTACAGGGCCATAATCACCTCCCTACTCTTGCTGGTCACACTGCTTATGATCCAGGCCAGGATGCCATTGGCCTTCTTGGCCACCTGGGCACACTGCTGGCTCCTGTTCAGCTGTCTGTCCACCAACACCCCCAGGTCCTTTTCTACCAGGCAGTTTCCAGCCACTCCTCCCCAAGCCCGGAGCGTTGCCTGGGGCTGTTGTGACCCAAGTGCAGGACCCAACACTTGGCCCTGCTAAAACTCCTACAAATGACCTCATCCCATTGCTCCAACCTGTCCAGACCCCTCTGCTGAGCCTCCCAGCCCTCCAGCAGATCCACATTCCTGTTTAATTTTGTGTCATCTGTGAAGTTACTGAGGGTGCGTTCAATCTCCTCGTCCAGGTCATTGATAAAGATGTTAAAAAAGACTGGCCCCCAAACCGAGCTCTGATGGACACCATTTGTGACCGGTTAGCAACTGGATTTAACTCCATTCACCACAACTCTCTGGGCTCGGCCATCCAGACAGTTTTTAACCCAGCAAAGAGCCCACCTGCCAAGGCCACAAGCCACCAGCTTCTCCAGCAGAATGCCGTAGTGCCTCACTGAAGACCAGGTAGACAACATCCACAGCCTTTCCCTCATCCACTATATGGGCCAGTGAACTGAAATTTCAAACAAATTCAGCTCCCCCAACAAATTCAGCTCCCCCATTGCTGGAATTTCCTGTGTATGATACTTTCTACACTCTTTTAACCATTTGTCACATTAAAAAAAAAAAAAAAAACCAACTTTTTTTTTTAATTTTTTTTTTAAAACAAGGGATTTTGTCAGCAATTTTTTTTTTTCTTCTTTTACTGGTTCTTGCCAAATGAGTTGAAGTTTCAGAAATTAACTCAATAGAATATTATCCTTGCAGATGCGGGATAAGGCTCATTGGTACTGCCAGCCTCAGTCTGTTGTTTTCACTTTTGGAGTGTTAAGTGTTACAATATGAAATTACAGCAAACCATGAAATAGTTGTGGTGTGGTGGTCAGTCACTCAAAGGGAGTTTACTGTTTGATGATTTCAGTGAATGTTGATACTATCATAACAGAAATAGTGTCATTGGGAGATAGATGTCAGTGGGTGCTGCATTTTCTCTGCTTCTGCCTTCATTTACACTTTTTGTTCTGCTTTGCCACTATTTCCATAGTTCACTTAGCCTTTCTGACTCAATACATAGTAATGTGGTGTTTAGATTGCCTTAGTCTGTCACCCTGTCTGCCTACAAAACAAAGAAACCTGGTAGTGTTACTTCAGCAACTCATTGTGGTTCTCCACAACTATTCAGGCAGGATTTATTTTGCTCTTAAGATCATTCCCCTGTCTGGATACTCACTTTTCTTTGATCCTAGAATCATACTCAGGTTAATGGTACACTTCTATGGAGCCACTGCTGAACAAGTTCTGTACAGTATGTCTAGAACCAGGGCATTGTATGGTTTGTATCATGAAAATACAGACTGAATCTCTTTGCCCTAAGTAGGATAAGAAGGAAAAAAAAAAAAAAAAATGTAGGAGAAACTATTCTATCTTTTTGGAAATATACGATATCAAGGGGAAGAATGTTAAAAATATCTAAACGCCTGAATGCCTTTCTGTATAGGTGTACACACACACATTTGCCATAAAAGGAACCTAGCTCTTGGAACTGTCTTTTCTGTGATCATCTGACTTCTCCACAGTCTTCCTTCCCACCAAGAACTGGAGTTAAAGAGACTAATACTGATGCAGTAAACAGGAATTATTTATTCATTCTGTGAAGGAGAACTGTTTACACTCTCCACTTTCTGTTGTCTAGCTCTTCTAGACACAAGTTATACTGTGAAGAAAAATTGAAACATTTGAAAGTTAAAAAAGGGGAACTGTTGAGTAATCATCATTAGGAGAATTCCATCACTGGAGTTCTTTGTGACGGAATTCTCCTATAAATAAAGAGACCTTTTATTCTGCTTCTGAGATTCAGTACCACCAGTGCAAGATAGCAAAATAGATGATAATTTATTATGTTTGCAAATATAATTAATTAATATTTATTCTTGTGCTTAATATTGTTAAAATCTGGAACAATTATACAGTAGACTCCTAATTAATGAAAATAATAACTAAATGAGAATAACTGAAGAGCAGAGACATGCTTTTTAACCTTTTCAAGTCGACTTTATCAACAAAATGTTACACTCCCTGGAATACTTTCACATCTCATTGTTAGGTAATATAGGAAAAAAAACCAACTTAGTTAAAAGTTTATCTTTAAAATGGATAATACATGGAACAGGATGAAGCAGGCATTTAAAACTGCTCATTTTTTAGTGTTATCTTCTTACGTGTATAGTGGGCAACTAAAGACTCTTATCAGGCTGATTTTACTGCAGACTAACTGGATCTTTCTTCTCCCTTCCTCACCCTAAACACACTTTGTAACAGGCCTGTTGGTTAAGCCCATGTTAATCATTATGATGAGAGCTTTCTTTTCACTCCAGTCCAATTCATTAAACGAACACAGTTGCTTGAACTTCTTGCCTGTTGAATTTCTTATTCCTGGGTAGGTCTAGTACAGTATTCTGCACTACCACAGAATGGTGGAACAGACACCAGCACACCACATGGCAGTGACCAGTAATCCCCAAACCAATTTTTTTTTTTTTCTGTCAAAGAACAAGAAACTAAGAAAACTTATTTGATTGCTAAAACCATTACCTTTCTCTCTTTGCACCCTTTTGTTCAAGAACTATAGTGCTATAAAGAAGAACCAAAACTCACGTTTGATTAAATGGTTCAGTATTCAGAGGGGTCTTTTTGATGTTGGTATGCTGGGTCCTTGGTTATTCTTGGAAATCCTAATGACAGAGATTTTTTAAAAACTGTTTTGTTCAGCCTCATACTGTCAAAAGTATCAAAAGTTTTTAAAGAATTAAAAAGTTAGAAAATCTTCTTTTTGCTGTGTTAGGCAAGCCATTATAGGGCAGAGAAAAATGAGGACTTGTAACAAAAGAAGAAAGCCAGGGCAGGGGTGGAGGAGCTGCAAAAATTCCAGAGAAGCTAACTGATATGTTTTTGTGAAAATGTTCAGTTTTCTGCAGAGAATTCCACAGAATATAAACAAAGACATTTTACTTGTTAACATGCTTTGAAATCACAAAAACTTCAGGTTAAAAAGGTTTTTCAGGATATCAGCTTCAAAATTCTGTTCACACCAGCATATAACATGGAAAAAGGTTTTACTACCTCTAAGTCAGAGTCTTCTGCACCATTAATTGACATAATTCCACTGAAATATCACTGAATTTGATCCTGTTTTTCTAGTCAGAGAACGAGACAAAGACTGAAATTTGCTTTCTTCTTATTTAGAGGTGTGTTCTATTTCTTCATTAGACATTTGTTGTTTATAGCTATCACATATAAAGCACGTGAACAGGAAAACAGATATGCAATTTTCTGTAGTAGCCCTAAGTTTTTTTGTCCTATGAAAACATTGCCAAGGTTATTTGGGAGGATTTGCTTTCAGTTTAAAATAATTCATTTGGAAGTGAAGAAAATGTTAGGAGACTATTATTCCCAAGGCACTGTGTCAGAAATATTTCACATGTGTATGGTTGCAGGTCTATTTTTATGGCAATAAAAATAAATAAATAAAATAACAATAAATAAACAAATAAAAACAATTATAAGAAATGATAAAATTTTGTACTGATAAATATTAATGTAAGGGAATTTCTTGAAACTCGAATTCTTGGTGGGTGGGTTGGTTTTCTGAGGAAGTGTTAAAAGCTCTGTTTTCCAGAACACGCTTCTGCCTGATGATTTCCAATACAGGAGAGCAGCCTTGTTGAAATGGTACCTTGACAGCTTGACCAGTTTTCTGTTCCTTTTTAAGATTAATACTTGCTTTCTTTTTATACACAACAGAAAACAAAACTGAAAACAACCCATCCATTGTTAGATTTCTTCCACACATACAAATCTATGATTTCTTATCAGTTTTCTGCTCAGTTGTCTGTGGAATTGTTTATATGGGTACTATGTATTAAAGCATGCTTTTCCTTCTTGATTTTTTTTTTTTTTTTTGGTGTTCCTTGGATTGATTCCCAGATTTGAACTACTGTGTTTTAAAACTCAGTAAATTGTTTTACTTCCAAGTACTAATACTTGCACTAGTTTATAAAATAAAATATATTCATTTCCTTATTATGTCTGATTATGTAATGCCAATTTAAGTCAGTTAACAGTATTATGATAAAGCTAACATTACTCAGCAGATATTTTTCTCTTACAAGTATTATCTTATAGTGAATGTATCAGCCTGGGACTTAGATACTCTGGATTTCATGCACAGCTCTGATGCTGTATCCCCAAGTGACTTTTTAAAAAGTCATTCTTTTTAGAAACCTGTTTATTTATTAATCTGCATTTAAAAGTATGTTCTCAGTCTAAATGTGAAGACTCTGAAAGGCATTCAGGTATATGAATCAGGATCTGAAGAAATACCTAGGTGATAAACAGTTTAAGAATTAACGTCTGTGCTTTGGGATATAAAATTTGGTGTGGCTTGCAAGGTCTGATCAAGACACGTTAGGAACACTACAGACCAAAATGAATATGCAAGAGGAATATAGTGTGTTAACAAGATTTCAGGCAATCCTGAGTATGTGCCTCACTCTCCAAAGAAAATACAGAAAACAAGCAGAAAGGGAAACCCACTGTGAGTGATGATTGTTCTATCTTTAGGAAAATAAACAGGTATAGCTAAACTTTCTATTGCATTGTGCATACATTGGGTCACTATGGTGCAACGTTTCTTTTGGTTGCTTTACAAACACCTCATATATACATAAAAAGAAGTTTCAGTAGATTTCTTTTTTCACCTTTCTTTCAGCCAAAGTAAAAAAACCACCACCAACAACAAAGTTTTGTTTTCAAAAATTCTGAAAACAGCTAGAACATTTTTTTTACAGTAGATCTTTGTTTACCTGTTTGTTTGTTTTGTGTCTGTAATTTGTAAGATGTTAGTTAACTGTAAATTCCTGCTCTGAAAATACATTTCACTCTTTTTAATAGATCCTAATTTTTGTAAATTTATGTCAGATCAGACCACAGGTTGCCAGAGAAGAACACAATTTAATTTTAAAAATAAATTATTAGATTTATTTACGTAGGACACAGTATTTGTACACTCTCTACTCCATTTTAGATAGCCCTTTGCCTTTTAAAAATTAAGAAATTACATCTAATTAGACCTGATGAGTGTTGTTAGTTCTGATAAGTACCTTCTATTTTAAGTTAATACTATCTGTTCAGAGGTGAAGTGAAGGGGAATTGAATTAAATACTTTTGAACTGATTCCTGTCTTTCCAGATGCAAGTGCTACAAAGAAGTAAAGCTAATTATATTACAAAAAAAAAAAAAAAAAAAAAAGCCCCGAGCTGTACAATTTTCAAAATACAGGTGACTTAATTTCAGTGTGTGTTCTCATACTGAATATCTGAATTCCATGTCTGTCACTTCAAGTCTGCCACACTCAAGTGATATACACTACTTGACTCTTAGAATCATAGAATCATAGAATCATAGAATCATAGAATCATAGAATCATAGAATCATAGGGGTTGGAAAGGACCTCGAAAGATCATCTAGTCCAACCCCCCTGCCAGAGCAGGGTCAGTAGGTGCTAGACAAAAACCATGAGTGCATGGCTTGCTTTTCAGAAGTTCCTACTTCATCACTGCTTGGGGATATTTTGTATAACAGCCCTAAAAAAAAGGAAAAAAAACAACCAAACCTCTTTCAGCTCTTAGGTAGATTTAAATAAAAACATGCTTTGAAAATATTAGCTTTTACAAGAAGAAAGCAATTAAGATACGCTGTGGAGATAAGCAGCAAAGTGAACTTGTACGCATTAGTGAAGTGCTTT
Organism: Merops nubicus; assembly: GCF_000691845.1. Lineage (NCBI taxonomy): Eukaryota > Metazoa > Chordata > Aves > Coraciiformes > Meropidae > Merops > Merops nubicus. The sequence continues at coordinate 5,113 of NW_008627089.1, read as the reverse complement.
GTCAATCATTATTTGTCAGCAGAAGAGAAGACCAGCCCTGGGATGTACATCCACTTCCATGCTAGCTTTAAGGCCAAAATTACAAAAAAAAAGTAAAGCTTAAAATTTTCAATCAAATTGCTTCCTCATCCATGAAAAAGAAAAAAAAAAAAAAAAAAAAAGTAACAAACCAGCTGTTTTAGAAGATTAAGAAAAGAAATGGATTTATAGTGGTTTGGGTTTGTAAGTGCATCCAGTAAATCTGTTGGAAGTAAAGAAAGAGAGAATGTAGTTTATTTTGGATTTTACACCTGTGGTGGGCTCAATGGGCTGAGAATTTTTTACATTTAAAAAACAAACAAACCGACCAACAACTATATTTTAACAAAATTCTGGATTAGTATCGACAACTTTTTAGTGAAGAAAAATATAAACATTTGGAAAAGGCATTATATAAACATTTATATACAACTTCCATCTGCCAGCTCTCACCTTTGCCATTGTTTGTTTTCCAATAAACTTAGGTGATTCCTGAGCTGCAGCAAATTCTGATGCCTTTAGAAGTTACCCTTTCTACCAGTGTGATTCCTATCTCTATTTCTTTCCCAGAAGTCTCAATATCCTGAACAAGTTGTAGTTTCCAAGCTCTACATTTTAATTCCCCTCTTTGTCATCCATTAAGTCCTCTGCAAGCTTCTCAGCATTGAAAAAGCTTCCCAAAAATGAAGATTCTTATTCTCCATCCACAGGGACCCGACATGTTTCTGTCACATAAATGAGGCAAGCTGGGAACAAAATCAAATGTAAATCTGTCACAACGTCATTGGTGACACTTTATGGGCCTTGAAGCTAGTTGTAGAGAATTTTTCCACCAGTCTGAGGTGTAAGAAATAATAATGTTCATTTTGTGCCTTCAAGAGGAGGTGAAGTGTGTGTGTGCCCAAGGATGACTTGCATCCAATCCCTAATGTAGATGGGATTTTGGGGATGTCTTATTTTACTGCTTATGTGAATAAGGAAAAGAATAATGGATGAGGAAGATAGTATCTGTCTCGTATTAAGACTGCCTCAGTCAGTCAGATAAGCACTAAATTAGCTGCTTCTTCTAAATGCCAGTATAAGTCAAGAAAAAGGCACACTATGGAAGTAAAAGTCTACACCTTTAAAGCAAGAAAAGGAAGTATCTTCTTACAGAAGTATGAAACCAGCATGTGGAACTAATTCATTAACACAGATCACAGCATCTTAGAGCTTATTGCGCTCAAAATCAAGGACTGCAAATCTTTTTTAAAGATGGAAACATCAGCAACTGTGTTAGCTTGAAGGGGTGAGGGAAGAGATCAGAGAAGTTCAGAAATGTCTTACTTCAGGAGGATGATTTCCAGCAGAGCTGTGGTATTCATGCAGCTGTAACCAGTAATCCCATAAGCACTGTCCTGCACTTCCTTCAATCACATCCAGAACACTCTTTACTGTCAGAAGTAGTATACTGGATTAGAAATACCATCATTATGATGAGAGATGGCAGTTTCTATTTTCCCAAGCTCTTCCTTTGTAATTATGCTAAATAATTGCTCATTATGTAGAAATTGCAGAATCTCAAATGACCAATTCAGCTCCACATTTCAGATATAAAACAAAATGAATGTGTTTTATAAGAAGGTGAAATGTTTTACTTAGAATTCAATTCCTTTTCTCAGTTATACCTGCATATGCGAGATTCATACAGACCTCCAGGGTATGAGGAGAAGAATGAAAATTAGGAGTTAGCAATCTATAGTTTGTCTTTGCAAAAAAAGCCTTTTGAATACCTTTTAGTTCCACTTGTTCTGTTCAGTTCAATTAGCTTAATGTAATTAATTTTTTTAGTTCAATAGAATTAGGCTGATGGGCCAGATCTGACATTTTTCCTTCTTTTATTCTCCTCTTCTGACACAACACAAGTTACCTGAAAAAATAACAACCATACTTTTTAAACCATTTTATCACAGAGGGGACATTCACTTATTATGAAAAGCATCCTGAATTTCTTTAACTAAGACACCCATATTTGAAATCCAGTCTTTCTAAGGGTTAATTAAAAAAAAATAAAAATAAAAATTAAAAAAAATTAATGGTTAAAACATAGAGATGAACAAAAAGACTCTGATCCTTTTACAAGTACTTCTCAGGCTAGCATTATGACCTTGCGGCTCATTTAAACACTCCAGTAAAAGGTTTTGAATACATGCTAAGGTTTTACAGAATTTCATTTTGTATAACCCTGCAAAGTGTCTATGCTAGTCTATGCTAGTCACTGCTGTGGTATGCTTCTACTCTTTAAAGAAAAAATATTAAAGTGCATCGTTTTATTAGCCCATGCCAGCTAAGCAAATTTTATTAAGAAATTCCTAATGGTTTCATCAACCATACGTTAGTGCTGCACTCCAAAGCATAAAAATCTTTAATCCTGTTACAGTAATATGTATGACACCATCCTCAGCCTTCATGTAAATAGTAACAATAAATGTAAATATTCTGCACAAAATATTTGTACAGAGTATTTTTGCTAAATTGAACAAAACAATAAATTAATTACATTAATATGGTAATAGCACACCTATAGGCATTATCAAACACCACAATTTCAAGCAAATATATTATAGTATAATAAAAATTATGGAGATGCATATTTCAGAGTATTGGTGCTATATGCCATACTTGCTGATTGAGAAAAATATGTCTTTATTTCAAGTTATTTCTAATTGTAGTGGAGTCAGTAGTGTCACAGAAGACCTATTATTATATGTTTGATAGAAAAACACCTAAAAATCCATGCCATTAGTCATGCTGAGAGCAAGAAACTTGTATTTAAAGGCAAACATATATTTAAAGTCACCTTTGAATCAGGGATCAGACTAGATCTTTTCAAAGTCAATGCTGAAGCATTTTATAACATGTTTTCAGCAATATTGCCAGGACTTCTACAGCTGTCAAGTGTTTGTGATAACTTTTTCCCATCATTAATTCTCGAGTATCAAGTAGGTTTTTGATAAGGAAACCTTTCACATGTAACACTGTGAAACTTCAAGTCCTTAAATTATACTAATGTTATTCTTAAAACTAACAGTTCCTACTTGATTAGTGTCACATACTATCAAATTCAGCAGCAAAGATATAATAATTTCTAATGTTTTACTTTCTTATTCTGAATAGTTGCTTTTGTTTTATTTGTACCAGTTTCAAACCAGCCAAGTACAGCATTGCTTGTAGGTTTAACAATAATCATCTACCTACTCCTCCACCAAACCTCATTGTTTCCTCTTTCCCACCACTGCTGTCTCCTTTTTGTTCCTCTTACGCTGCACGATTGATTCTTGCACGAATCCCATTCTCTCTGGAGCTGTTGTCCACTTGTACCTGCCGTGACAAAACTCTGTTTATGGTAAACTGTGCATATTTCTGCTGCTTTATTACATCACAGTGCATACATAGTCTCCAGGGAAAACAGTCTCACTCATACCTGTCTGGGTGCATATTCCAACCCACACTTGGATTTGACATGTTCCTACCACTGTTCAGGAAATTGTTAGCTGCTTGTTTTCTCTGGCATACCTTCAATGCTGGATGAAAAACTTTGAATAAAAAAGTGGTTTTGTGATACATGAAAGAAGCATATTGTTAATATCTTGTTGAAAAATCATTGTATTTGAACATACACTGATGCTCTTTGTTTTGTTTTGGTTTTTTTTTTTTTTTTTAAACTAGTCACTCAAAATGCTAAACATTTCAGGTTTAGCTGTTTTCTCTTGAAAAACACTGCTATGTTCTTCCTTGTTCTAAACAACAAGTAAACACCCCCTGAGAGTGTGTGACAGGATATACAACCTCAGCAGGAGCCCTACCCTTGAGACTAGAATGGAATTCTATTCACTAAGCATGAATAACAAGTTTGCCAAAGCACATCCCCCAAATTACTCAATGTTTACAATGATTTAATTAATTTAAAGTCATACTTTTTTTCTATAGTGAAGATAATCTCCAGTTACAGTGCATAACAAACACTGTGACCCATCCATGCTTACCAAACTTTCCCCTAGTGTTTTTCACACAAACAGAGGATGACTCAAGTCTATAGCTTCTAAAAACCTTATGGATGAGTCTAACTTGCTTTTGCCTGGCTGTTTAAAAGAAAACTGTAATTGTAACACTGGCATTCTGCAATGGGACATTTTAAAGATTTGGTTCTCTTTTTCAGGAAAACAGTCTCACTGTGGAAAACTTACAGGGCCTAACTTCATTAGTTTAAGTTTTCCTAATTATTGCTAGAGAGTTTAAATTCAACCATTAGTCTAAAAAAAAAAAAAAAATTAAATTGAAATATTACCAAGCAAAGGCACTGCAGGTAAAGAACAAACCTTTTGTTTTGACGTTGAAAAAAGTCCCCCTACAGCTACCTGCTGGCTTTCAGAGTGTCACCAGCTCCATGCTTAGAGACCCACCCATGCCAAGAAAAGCAACTTCACACAGAGCTGGCCTTTTTATGCCTGTACCTTGGATGCCTTTTGCTAAATCTAATCTTCTAATTACACTCTTCATGACAATGAGATAACTTTGGTAGACTAACTGCTCTTTTTTGATGTTGTCTCTGATACATGCTTGCCTTGAACTTTCAGCTGTCAGAATTATTTGGCTTAACCTGGAAGGATAAATGTTTTAAAGTTTATTGTTGTTGGATAGGGGAGTTAAAGGTCACTGTTGCTTCTTCTAAGCTTCTTATTTTTAAGACAGTATTTCTGAGACACCGTAAATGGCTAGAGCTATGCATTCTACTGAAAGTCTTATGCAAGTATCAAGCATATACATTCATCTAGCTTTTCCTGTTGAGCAAAGGTAACTCTTTTTACAACCATTCTCAGCTCCAGAATATGACTTGAATTCTAAGAAAAAAACAAAACAAAACAAAACAAAACAAAACAAAACAAAAAAAAAAAAAACCCTGACAACTGCATCTGATTCACTGAAAAATTAACGTTTTTCTTTTTAACCTAATGATTGCTGTTTTATGATCATACAGTGCAATGGAAGTTAACATGACAAAACAGGCATATTTCAGGAAGGGGAAGGGGTAGAGGAAGGGGTCAGGGAAGGGGAA
>NW_008627088.1:0-1821 GCF_000691845.1 Merops nubicus | reverse complement strand
GAGCTGCAGAGTCTCTGTTGAGCCTGAGCCTTCCTGCACTGTTTACTGTCCGTCCAGCATTTAAATGCTGTGGGACTGGAATAGGAGGGAGGAGAGGAAGCGGAGAGGGGTCCCTGAGGACTTACAGCTGCATCCTGCCCTTGTCCCATCACAACCGTGGGGCCCCAGAACAGGCTTTGGTGGCAGCACCACCTTACAAAGTCCCACCCCATCCTTCCTCCAGGTATCTTCATTCCAGGCCCCAGTAGTTCTTCCAGATTACTAGGGATAGGACAAAAGGAAATGGGCTCAGATTGCATTAGGGGAGCTTTAGACTGGATGTTCAGAAGGATTTATTTACTGAAAGAGTGGTGGAGCATTGGAGCAGGCTGTCCAGGGTCAGTGGAGTCATTGTCCCTAGAGATGTTAAAAAAAACCCAACATGTAGATGTGGCACTTCAGGATATGATTTAGTGGTCGTGGTAGTGTTGGGTGGTGGTTGGACTTGGTGATCTTAGAGCTCTTTTCCAACCTTAATTACTCTATGATTCTGTGAAAAGTGCATAGCAAACCCTGCACTGTCTGAGAGTTTGCTGGGTCCTTGCCTGGCTTGCAGCCCTCTGTGCTTGCTGGTGAAGATGTGTGCTTTAGGCAGGACCCAGCTTGTGGCCACCAAGAGCAGCATGTCATAGTGCCAGTGCCCGCATGGCAGAGCTGCAGGCACTCCCTGTGCACCGCCCTGCCTGCCAGTGCTTGTCCTCACTCTGTCACCTCTGAGGGGATATGCTGCTAACACAGCTCTGCCCCAATGTGATGCAGGTCTGCATGGGTGATACCAGGACCTTGCAGCTGCTTGATGCCCCTGGGGCAAGTGCTGCCCACCTTAGGTGGGTGGGGTTGCCACTCTGGCCGCTGGCACTTGTGCTTCCTCCTTCACTGGGCTCAGCCCCTGCTCATCAACAACTTGCAGGCAATTTTGTGGCTGGAAAAAAACAGTGGCTTTGTGGCCTTGTTCAAGGTACAATCACAGGGCACTGTGTGCAGACGTAGCTTGTAACGAGCAAGGGCAGGGCAAGCCCTGGGGAGGAAAGGGGCAGCATGGTGGGGGGACTTTGCCCCAGTTCTCATTCCCCACCGGCAGTGCTGGCTGGGCATCCACTTGGGGCTAGGCTACAGGAGGGCCGCCCAAAGGCAGCCGAGGTGGTTGCTGGAGCATCCTCCCCCAAGTGTGCCCCCAGCGCCCATGGGGGTGAGGACTCCTGTGCTCTGTGGACCCCTGAGAGCCTGGGGGCTGACAGTGGTCTTTCTGGGTGCAAAAAGGGTGTGTGACAAGATGGCAGAGGAGAGACAGCTGGAAGGGTGGTGGTGGGTGCAATGCCCTTGCAGTCACTCTGAGCCACAGTGCTGGAGCTGGAAGGTGCTGGGAACATCTCTCTGGGGTGAGCTGAGTGTGAGGCCCTCCTGGAGAGCCTTCTAGTACCCAGTGCCTGCTCACAGCCCTCTCCACTCCTTGTCCCACAGAACTAATCACAGATTTTGGGCAGCCCCAGAATGAGGAGTCCAGCAGGGAGCTTGTCCAGGAGGTAAGTGGGCAGCCAGGGCAGAGAGCCAGCAGACCCAGACCACCATGGGCCAGACCCCCAGGGGCTGGGGTAGGCTGGTGGGTGCTGCTCCAAGGCTGAACCCCGAGTGCTGAGCAGCAGTGAGGGGAGATGCGCAACCCCTCGGGGAGGCCCATCCTGCCCCACTGGGGTCTGGAAAGGACCCTCAGAGCTGGGGACTTTCAGGGGCACCAGTGTTACTCTGCCTCGCCTTCTTCCTCTCCCAGCTGATGGTCTATGA
>NW_008627087.1:5132-5396 GCF_000691845.1 Merops nubicus | reverse complement strand
TTTACCAAAAAATTAAAATATTTTTCTTTTTTTCTACCAAAAATGAGAATATTTTTATTTTTTTCACCCCAAAAAATACATCTACACCTCCAAAAAAAATCCGTTTTCTTTCTGGGTTGAAAGGGCAGCGGGTGAAATGGAATATTTTTTAAAAATCCCTTTCATCCCCTGCTTTCTCAGAAAGGCCTTTTTGCGCCCCAAAAGCGATGGAGATTTTTAATTATCGCCTCCCCCCCCTCCCCGCCACCCCTTTCTTCTTCATCC
>NW_008627087.1:4483-5062 GCF_000691845.1 Merops nubicus | reverse complement strand
GGCGGTTTCTTGGCATTATTTTGATGCTTATTACGATTATTTGGGTGTTTTGGTGATTTTAAGGAGGGGCTGGATGGGTTTTGGGTGGGGGTGCGGTGGGGCGATGCCCTCGGGGCCGCTTTGTTTCGAGAGGGATGTGGGAAAAGAAGAAGGGGGGGAAAAAATGGGGATGAATTCAGGGACCCTTCAGCCAAGCGTTTCCCCAAAACCTTAGAGCAGGTTGGATAATTCCCAAGCAGCTTTTTTTTTTTAATGGAGAAAAAGACAGAAAAACATAATTTTTCTTTATTTATCCTGTTTTTTTTCACCCCCCCTCCTTCTCTTCCCGCAGCAAAGCAGCTTCGCCTTCCCTGCCTCTGCGAGGGCAGCTTTTTTTAATTATCCACTTTCATTCCCCAACTGTCTTAAGTTTCGGAGTTGAAATGGCATCTGTGGTGTCGGGCAGGGCGGGAAAAAAAAAAGAAATAAATGAAAAATTCCTCCCGGAGAAGGAAAAAAAAGGGGTGGAATCGGTGAAAAGGGAGCGACTTTCAGAGGGGGAACTGCAGGAGTGCGGTGGTGTGGAGGGTTTTCTCCCCT
>NW_008627087.1:2942-4425 GCF_000691845.1 Merops nubicus | reverse complement strand
CTTTCCCTTCGGAAAATATCTAAAAGGGTGGAAAAAAAATTCATCAAGCCAACCAGGGGCTCCCTAAATCTCACGCAAAAGGTTTTGCAAAGTGAAACTTTGGATTTTATTTGATTTTCTTCTTTTTTTTTTTCCCCCTTTCACCAGGAAAGTTTCTTTTCTCTCCAATATTTCCCCTCGTTCGTGGCGCAATTCGCTGCTCAAGTTGTTGTTTTCCTCTAAATTTTCCATCTCCGAGCGAGATTGGATGCCTTAAATGCGACGGGATTTGAAACCTTTCGTGGGTATCGTGCCCTCCGACCCCAACTTTAATTCCTTTATTTTCTAAATCGTGTCTTAATTAAGCTTTATATGTTTATTTTTGTTTTCCCTGAGCGTGTTGCCGTGCTGGTGGGTGAACTCTGATTTTAGGTGAAGCGGTAGATTGGGGCAATGGCGAATAAATAAATAAAAATAGAGTTAGGCTGGAATTTCAAGATCATTACGATTAGAAAGAGACGGGTTCAGAGTCACTTTCAAGGGAAACAAAAAGAAAACGCCACCTTTCATTAAAAAAAAAAAGGGAGGAGGGGAGAAAAGGAAGGAAAAAATAAAAAGAAGACGGAGAAAAAAAAGAAAGGGAGAAAGAAAAAGAAAAGGGGAAAAAAAAAAGGGAGGAAAATCGTGGAGAATAATAATAAAAAAGTACATCGGAGAGGAGAAAGTGGAACTTGACCGTTTGGGGTGATTTGTAACGGTTTCGAGCAAAGTCCTCCTGAAATATTCTCACGTCCGCAAACCTGTTTTCCCAAAGATTTTCCAAAGCGAGGGTTATAAAATCCTCCTCGGCTTAACTTTCAAGAGCCTGGCGGGGTCTTCTCTTCGCCTGGAGTGGGGACAAGTTTCAATCTCTTAGGCCGAGAAAAAAAAAAAAAGCCTAAAAAATGGATAATCCTCTTTCGTGTGCCCTTTTCCCAGCCCAGGAAAAAGCTTTCGTAGGCTTCAGACGCCATTTGGTTCCCCTGGAAAGCTATTTGCCACTTTATTGCCTCTATTTGTGTTATCTGCATAGGTCTTTTTTAAACCAGTTTGATAGAAATCGTTCCGTTTTACGATATCCAACGAAAATTCCACATAATATTTATCAGCAAAGAATAAAACTTTAGGACGGGAGCCAATATTTTCTCATTTATTGGTGATGAAATTAAAGACCAAACGCAATTTTGTATTATATTGCCTTTTATTTTGCCTTTATTTTGCCTTTTTTTTCCCCTTTTTTTTATTTTTCTCCTTTTTTTCCCCCATTTTGATTTTTTTTCCCCCCTTTTTTCTACTTTATTTTTGCAGCTGATGGGGCCGGCCAATAATTTATGCTGGTCAGTTAAACAGTCACACACATGCATTTTGGGGGGGACACCAAAATTTGACCTCATAGCTTCCTGTATTGTCTGCCTAGAAGATTAAATATGTTTTCCTGATTTTTTTTTTCCTAAATTTCGGCCTT
>NW_008627087.1:0-2913 GCF_000691845.1 Merops nubicus | reverse complement strand
AAGGCGCTAGGAAGGAGCTGCAAGGAGCACATCAAACGTGACATTAAATAATTGGAATTTTCTCCTCTGCAGAATCAGGCGCTTTGCAAAGAGCATCTCGAGCAAAAACTCCCCAACCAGGTTTGCTGGAAAAAGGGGGAAAAAAGTAAAACTCTCTGCTGGAAAACTCCTCTTTTATCAACGTGTAAATGTTGTGAGTGTAAAATGAAGATTTACACCGTTTTGTTTACCAGTTTTTTGCCCCCGCAAGGTACCGATGCGAATGGCTGAGGGGTTTTGCGAGTTGCTCATCAGCATCTTCTGGAGCAAAAGGGGAGTAAATAGGGGAAAAAAAATCACATTATTCCTAAAATATATGACCTGTGAATGTCTCGAAACTTCAGCGCGATGGGTTTTTTTTGTCTGTGGAAAAAGGGAAGTTGGCGTTAGGAAGCAGCAGAGAGAGGGGTCTCCAGGAGACCGAATATTGTTTAAAGTTAAAAATAATTACAAGTATGATAAACATGGGTCATTAATGGAAAGAGAAATAAAATTCATCAGCCTAAGTGGAACCCCCGTTGGGAAAAATGCTTCGCTCTAATTACAGAAAATAAATACGAACAAATGCTATTAAAACTTACAAGGGGAGAGGCTGCCCGTGGAAAGGACGTTAATAACCCACTTGATTTTACACACTTTTAGGGGATCCGCATCCCCGTCCGAGGCTCGTCCCCATCCTGCCGCCACCCCCCCACTTTCCTAGAAAGCAGCTCCCCATCCCCAGGGGTCCAACCTGGCCTATTTTGGGCCAGTTCAGGGATTTTTTTTCACCCTCACAGACCAAAAAATAAAGGAAAAAGGATTAAAAAAAAAAAAGTGGGGTTTTGCCCTTCCTTTCACGCCTTTGGAGAGGGGGGGGGATTAGGATTGAGTCCTCCCATTGTCCCCAGTCCCCAGCGCCACAGACAGAGCAATTGCCCTCAAACCTCCCCAAATCGGCGCTGGGGGAAGCCGTGAACCCTGCGAGGGACGAAGGGGATGAGGGGAGGGGGAGAAAAGCTGCCGGAAAACCCCCTCTTCTGCCCATCACCGCCAGGAGTATATAAATGTCCACAATTTCCAAGACAAAGCATCTCTCCGAGTTGCCCGGAATATTTTACCTGTCCCCTTTTCAATCTAATTATTTAACCGTGAGTTATGTGTGGAAAGCGTTTCTTCTGCCCATTGTAATTTTCGCCAAGTTTTCTTACGTTTTTACGACAAACATTCATTTATTTTTATTTTTTTTTTTTTTTGCGCTTGGAGGAAGTATTTGGTGGCAACACTTTAATGATTACCTTAAATTTGTATTTCTGCCCCGCGTTGCGGCGGAAATAATTCTGATTTATGACAAAGTACACTGGAGTACAATAACAGCGATGCAAAAATAAAACCCACGCCTTTTATATGTTGGCTTAGAAACTGTAAACTATCACCACAAGAAATCTATCAAACTTTACAATCCCTCTTACCCCGGCTTCCTTCTTTCTGAGTAACTTAAGTCCAAGAATTATGGAATGATATTACGGTCCTCGAGGTGGGATTGAAAACTGCGTTGGGGTTTTTTCTACCCCCAACATAGCACCCAAGGTTTGGAGCTTTTTTTTCTTTTCTCTTTGATCATTAAAGCGATTTTTTTTTTTTTTTGGGGGGGGGAAAGTGTGATATAAGCGAGAGCGGGAGGGTGACAGAGCCCAACGAGGTGACTACGGGGGATTTTGGAGGAGTTTATTCAGTGTTGAAATGTTTCCTTTAATTTTCCAACCGCGTGAAGAAACTTAAATATTACCCCCGCTCCTGAAAAAAATAAATAAATTAAATAAATAAAAGAGAATTATTTCTAGCAGAGGTGGAGAAGTGCGGGTGGGAGCGCTGGAAATGAGGATTATGATATTTTTTTGACATTTAAAGGTGGATTTTTGTGGCCTGGGAGGCTGCGCGGTGGGTTGGAAGCTGGAAAGTTACCGAGCGATGTGGATTTTTGGAGTCCCTTTTCTAAAGTTAAAAAAAAACCCAACCCAAACCGTCAAAAAAAACCCAACAAAACCAGTAAAGTTGAAAGAAGCGAAGAGCAACGATGAAAGGTAAAAATTGCCAACAATGAAGGACGTGTTAAAATGTGGGTCTGCCCCTCGAGCGAAGAGCTAAACCTCAAAAAATCTCCATTTTTCACCAAGGACGGTTGGAAAATGAATTCTTTCAAACTCGGCTCCAACGCCTCCGAAGCGGCGACGTCGGTTTGCTGGGAGCTTCAAAAATAAACATTATTGTTTCAATTACAGTTTTCCCCGAAAATGAAGAGGGCGGCGAGGATGGAAAGAATCAACACCCACGATTCTCCTTCAGAGACGGGCACAAAAATCTCAATAAATCCGAATCCAACACCTCTAGCGCGGAAATAAATCGGGGATGGTGAAGGCAAAGCTTGAGTTGTTTAATTTACCCGATTTGCCTCGATTTGAAGGTTTTTCCCTTCCAAACACAGGCACCGCCGCAGAGGTGGGGAGGGTTGAGAAAACTACGCGCGGGGAGAGAATTTGATTCTAAAAAAAACACAATAATTCTCCTTTTTAAGGCTTTTTACCGATTTTTTTCCCCTCCTTACCCCCCCCGGGCGATAACCTCGAGGGTCTCCCTCTTCCTCCCAAAGTTTGGGCTGGTTTCCCCATGGCTTGTACAGTCACATGAGGTTTTTATCAAGCACATCTTTAAAGCAGAGAACTGCAGATTTTCTTCAGCGTGTCTCACTTCATCCCCAGCCAGGAATTAGGCCGGTTTTTATCAATTAAAACGAACGAATTTATTTCGCTACTTGTAGCACATAAACAATTCTCGTGTTTACATTAAATCCCCCCACACACACTTCCCTTTTTTTTTTTTATTTTCTTCTTTTTT
>NW_008627086.1:0-825 GCF_000691845.1 Merops nubicus | reverse complement strand
GGAGGGGAAAGGGGGAAACAAACCAAATGATTTGATGAATGAAGAGTAGAGTTCATTCTATTTAATTAATGTACAAAATGTGTTTGTATATAATAATAAATACTATATCTAACAGCTGCTGTGGTGTCCTGCTCACGCTTGTGCTGGGTTCCTGCTGGAAGTGAGGATCCTGGGGGGCAGCAAGGCCCCCACTGCCACCGTCCCGGGGTGCCAGGGTCCCCCCTGCTGCAGTCCTGGGGTGCCAATGTCACCCCTGCTTACTCCCAGGGTGCCAGCCCCGCAGGGGTGCTGGCGGGGCACAAGCCCCATCCTGCCCATGGTCGCCAGCGTGGCTGCCTCCAGAAGGCAGCAGGGAGGGAGGCTCTGGCTGTGCTCTAGCCCTGGTCCTTCTACAGCCCCCCGTTATTTCGGGGAGTTATTTGATTTCCCCAGGTGCAGTGGCTGAGCCTGAGGGTTTTCCACACTCGGCACGGGCTGTGAAACAGGCTGGTGCCATCCAGCTCCCAGCATCTGCCCGAGGAAGGGTTGTTCCCAGCCTGAGGTGGCTCTGGAGCTCAGCCTGGCTCTGCCGGAGGGCACGCTGGGGTCTTGGCCTGTGGCTGGTATGAGGCCTGCTCACCTTCCGCCTCCTCACTGCCGTCCTGTGGGGGGGCTGACCCTGTGCCTGTGGAGGAGGGAGGGGAAGGGTTACCCTGGCCCCAAGCCTTGCTGCGTTTGCAGAGCAAAAGCAGACTTTGTTTCTTCCAGCTTTATTTATATGGTTTAAAAACAGTGGGTCTGCCGGCAGAGGTGCTGCACTTTGTTCTGCTGCTGCAGGGGCCTCTC
>NW_008627085.1:11002-17532 GCF_000691845.1 Merops nubicus | reverse complement strand
CCGACTTTTTAACGATTTGCTTTGCCCGTCAGCTGCGACAGGAGCGTATTTTCAGCCTGTGGTTTCTGTGCCTGCTGCACCAACGAGGTGGCGTTTGCAGGATTTTGATGCTTTTCACCCACTTTATGTCAGGAACAGAGCTCAGAAGCTGCTGCGAGCTGCGGCCCTTGCTTTTCACCCCTGCGGTCAGCCCCCTGCCCCCATACAGAAACGGGCAAGGACAGGCAGCACCCGAGCATCATCCTGGGAGCGCTGGGTAGTGGGGCATGGAAACTGGAACATCCCTCTCAGCATCCCACAGCTGCCTGTAAGAGTTCCGTTCAAAGGAAAAATCCCCCCAGCTTACCTTATTTAATTTTGATACGCAGAACCTGAGAAAGAAAAAAAAAAAAAAAAAAAAAGTTTTAAATGCAGGAAACTAAAATGTAACTGCCTAGAGAGCTCCCCTTAGGGTGTGCACCGTGTCCCAGCTACCCCAGGAGCACCTCTCCTCCCTGTTTATAACACTGTCCCTGTGGAAGAGCCTACACAGAAATTGGAAACGAGGCACAGAACACTGAAGGTGTGCTTCAGAGCAATGAACCTCAGCACAGGGGATAAACACCGTGGGAAGTTAACGAACACCTGAAAAACACAACCCCCCTGTCGGTAATGGGAATGGCTGACATTGGTTACTTTAGGACATATGTACAGGAGAAGAAGCAAGGTGAAAGTAAGGAGCAGCTCAAAGAGGTCATGGTTAAGAGCAGGATCTGTCTGCTCACACTTCTGCTCGCAGGTCTTTGCACTACACCAGAGCTGACATTACTGGGAGATTTATATCTATCTGAAGATGCTTTTTAACATACAGGCCAATGGTGAAGGTCCACTCACCTTTCTTCTTTAGGCAGCAGCAGCGTACCACAACCACAATAATAATAATCAGAAGAATAATACCAACAAGCGAAAGCACAACTGCAAGTACAATAACCCAGGTGCTTTTGTTGTCTTCACTGTACTCATTTTCTGTTAAATTAAATGAAGAAACATTGTTCTATCAGTGCCTCGTAACATCCTTTTCAGAATAGTTGCCTTTTGTGAGAAGCTATTAACTGCTCATTGATTATTTAACAAGGAGTCTGTGTTTTCCAAATGATGGACTCTATTTATGGATAGTGCCCAAGAATTTAAAATGTTTCCAAATGCAAATGCTTTATTGCAACTGTAACTTTTCCCACAGCTACTTCTCTTCTGAAAAAAAAAAAAAAAAAAAAAAACAAAAAAAAAAAAACAAAACCGCAAGGTGGCAAGCTTTCAACCTGAACTTTATTTTGTAAGATATGCTGGGCCTCCCAACATCCTTTGGAGATGACTAGGGTTGGGGAAAGGGATTAAGATTCAATTAAGATGTCCATACAGCAGATATTAAACATCTTGCCTATTTGTTGTTGACAGTGGAGGGGAAATAGGTATTTTGGGATACAATTCATTTGGTCAAACGGGTGTGTGTCCTTTTGGATAAGATGAACATTTCTCCCCACAGACCACAGCAATTGTCTTAGGTGACTACTACAGATGGAGATCTCTAGCCTGTAGATAAGATTTTCTGGTAAATCTCATTTTGGGGTTTTCCTCACTGATTTCAGCAGGTGTTTAATTTTGGGACATACTCAACAGGGCATCTGTTACCCACTTGAAGTGCCAGGAAAAGCAAAACCTGTGAAGAGTAGCACTGTTTGGGAATATGCAGCTACTAACTCATCTTCACTACTGCCATTCTCACAACATTGACTTACCCCTTCGCCTTGGCTGTAATCTACAGAATTAAATGAGGTGATTTCATGACAATTCAGTATCCTGCTGCAATTGGTTGCTATGACCAAACAGTTTTCCCACAGAGCTCCCATGTGCACAGAATTTTAAAAATGCCCCATGTTTCTCACACAGCTGGATGCACAAGGAAAATGTTGGTTCTAATTGTCATGACATCCTACCCTTTGGTTTCAACAAAATATTTCAGAAGCACTTCAAATTTGCCACCTTTGAAAAACAGCCCCCAAAGTCATTTGGGCAGATGTTTAGAAACAAAATTCTAATCCAGACTACAGATGTCAGATGGATCCCACCCTGTCAAAACCCGTTCTGTGGCACTCCGTTTATCATTGTCGTTTCCTCGTTAGAGGTCCCAGTTAGTGACTGCATGGCCACAGTTAGCTGACAGCCTCTGGAATAGGTACCATAGCAACGCAGGTGACTGGTAGCTGTGCAGTGTCAGGGCTACACCCCTGATGTGTGAACCACCGTATCTGCTGCTCTACGTATCGCAGCGAACAAAGAAGTAAATCCTTTCTACCTACAAATTTGCTTGGGCATATGTTTGGGGTTTGGAAGCTTCAGACTGCAAGGATACAGGACCAAGGCCTACTGCAAAGCTTGAACCTCTGTTAGGTGTCTACATGCTCCAAAGCTCAGGTCATCATGATTAAGCAATTTGTTCCAGTCTTCTGTAATCCTAATGCTCAATAAGCTTCTTTTGAAAGTCTTCTGACTGTTAGAGAAAACAAGCACTCAGTAACCTCTGAACCAGTAGGTAGTTCTGTAGCCTCTAATCAGTTGTGATTACAACTGATAAACTTGTTCATATTTTTATCTAGAAACACTGTGACAAACATCTGTATTTTATCATATTTTCTTATATAAAGCATGTCACAGGGATTTTGAGAAACCTAAAATATGAAAGACAGCTATTTAGCTATAAGGGAAAAGCTCAGTGTGAAAGGAGGATCTAAACACACCTGCCTTGGCCCATGCCTCCAGGCTGGCTGCCACACCAAGGTATTTCACTCCCTGTCAGGTTCAGGTTATGCGCCAAAAGAAGATCTACGGAGTTGAAATGAGAAGGACAGGACACAACACACACATTCCCAGCACTTCAGAACTGAAGTTTCTCTCCAGCTTCAGAAGATACAGAAAGGAACTAGAAATGGGACCAGCAGGTATGAAAGCAGGAGCTGCCAGATTAATGTGCAGGTAAGGGTGCAAAAGAGAGTCACTAAGGCATGAGGGCATCAAATCCCTTTTAGCCCCATTAGTAAATCCACATCAAGTTACATGAGGTGCTCAGTGTGAACAAAGCCACTTCCACATTCCGCACAACCCATTCCCTGCTGCTATCCAGACAGACCTCTGGGTCCTCCCAAAGCTGCCCAAAATTTTACTTGGGCTAAGTATCTGCAGAAAAGGGGAATTTCCCCTGGCACATGTTGGCGATCAAGGAGAAATGAGAGGCTGGGGAAAGCAGTGCATGGCTTTTTGTATGCTTTGGAGCTTTCTGGCTAACTTAAAAAGCAAAGGAATATCAGGCTCATGGCAGATTCCTTATCTTCATCTTCTGCAGGCCAATGGCAACACGAAGTCAGCACTGAAGCCAGAGGGGTTTAGCCCAGCTAAGGGTCTGTGCCATGGATCCCATTGCCCAGTAACAGCTCTGTGAATGCATCTGCTGAGATAACACCATAGGAGTTCCCAAATATGGGCTTCAGCCAGCCACTGCCAGTGAGATAACTCTGGAGGAGTGACTGACACAAAAATGCATCACCTTGTATGGAAAGCTCTGAGATTTAGACTGATCAGAGGTGCAGGAAAGTAGGAAATTCATTGACCAGGAGATGGCTGGCTGTAGAAGGCTCAGATTGTTGGTTGGAGTTCTTGTGAATGGACAGGAATTGCTTGTGAGGAACACGGAGAAATTAAATTTTTTAAGCGCTTTTAAGTGAAGGCTGAAATTGATATTACAGTACTTTTGGGAAGGACTCCTTAGATGTTTAATGCCAGTTATATTCTTTCCTGACAACAGCTAGCTAAGGCTGAGTCTGTAAATGAAAAATTAGACAAGGTCTGAGACTTCAAGTGTGATACATACATTATACACGTTCCTTTCTCGTAAATGCCTTGTCTTTATTTCATTATAATAATTTAAAGACTCCATATCTTCACATCCTGACAAATTTTGAGTATCTGCTGCCGCACAATGATTTTTCCAAAGAGAATTGAATGATAATCCTATACAATCACTAATTATACAGTAATTGTGCTCCAGGACATCTGTTTTTCTCCTCTTCTGATTTACAGTGTGTAGCTATGGAAACAGAGGGTGGATACCTCAGTACTTCACAAATGAGTAGGCAGGGGAATTTATTAATTTCCTCAGGATAGTTCTCTTTTGCTTAGTCAGTCATTAGGATCAATGTGACTACAAAAATGTCCTATTAAGAATGGTGAAATGACCTTTTTCAATTGCATTACAAAGCAAGTACTTCTGAAAAAAAGCTTGCTAAAAAAGTCATACATGTAATAATAGGCACACCTACTCAACCTCCTCAGCTGTTTATGTGTTGAAACTTCTACACCAAAGCCCTCATCTATCCACTATAAGAATGTCTTCATACGTACCACATTCACCCACTACAGAAGAATCAGTTTATCAAGGGAAGCTGTCAGCATGATTATAGACGTTCATGATGCTCACCACGACAGAAAGAAACGCAAATATGAGTCCCTACTCTACACAGAAGGCAACTAGGGATGCATAGGCACACTGTAAAAAAAAAAAAAATTATATATAATCTATGCATTTCCTGTGCCACAGGGTAAGGCTAATAAAAGGGATGTCACTGTAGGGTGGACAATGTCACCACAGGAGGCAGTGTACCCATACCCAGTAACCTCAGCTCCCTGCCCGCAATCAGTGTTTCAAGTTTAGTTTGCCTTGAGACTCCTCTGCCTGACAGTTGTGACACTTGGCTAGTCCCAACAGGGAAATATTCCTAAGGATGATTTGGGAATGTCTCCCTCCTCTGCCTTAAACACTGCTAACCCACAAAGAGATACTTCCTCTTACTTGCTCTTACTGTGTTACAGTTTGGAAAAGAAAGACAGTTTTCATAAGATTCTGTTAGGTTATGAGGTAGATCTATAGTGGTAGTCCCACTTCCTTTGTTTCATGCTTGCAGCACAGACCAGATGAAATCACCTTTTTCTTGATGAACCTCCCAGTACTGTGATGGAATTTTATTTTCATAGGATGTCAGTGATGCCAAAGATGAGCAGCATTACAGAAAATGCTGACTTTAGAAAAAATATGTAGGGTTATCAAAGACCTTGCTAACTGTTCTTGGGAGATTTGCCCAACATCCATGCCTGAATTAAAGCAACCTGGACTCTCCTCAAATAAAAGACAACAAAAAGCATCCAAATGCACCATGCAAAAAATTCTACAGATGTTGCTGATGGACATTTTTTGTTTCCTTTAAAATGTGAAAGAGACCATGCCAGGAAGAGGAAAGCAGGCCCAATGGATCTTTGATCTAAGCAGACTTCCAGATAAGGCACATCAATATGCAGCTTCTCTTGATGACCTGATTCTTGTTCTGTAATGGGTGAATACACCATGGACAAATACCTTCTTACAGCAGACTGGTGATAGGTATATGGAACTGAAGCTCCTACATGCTGCCATCTCCAATTATGTGCTAGCCTCAATGCAGCCCTGGGGACCTTACCAACATACTAAACAGTTCCATCACATCTGGTCCCTGCTCATATGGAGAACTTTGTCTTTGCACCTGAAGTGCTAGTATAAAATCTCTTCTGGGTTGTGTTCAGAAACTGAGAGTAAAATCCAGGTTTTTTTCCACATCAGTGGTAAAACTGGTATTGAATATTATGGAGAAAATTTTCACTTGAGGGTTTGGTTTTGAGTAAATGAGGTCCAACAAATAATGTTAACATGGCAGGCATGGCCCAGTCAAGGATATTTAAGATCTAATCTAAATTCATTAGATGTTTACTTGGTCAAGGAGTAAAGCACTAGTTTTCTCACTAATGAATCCATGGTAGGAGTCAGTGGCAGATGTACTGTTTCATTTGTCCAGCTCTGTCCTAAGCTTGCCTTGGTGGCTGGTTTATTAGAATTGTGCCCTCATAGCCCTCTCACGGATGTGAATTTAACCCTACCTATGTATAGGCTATGAGTCCTGTGTCTTTAGTATTTAGTCTCTTGTGTCCACAGTATTTAACTTGCAAATAGAAGACTTTCAAGATAAACCAAAGCAAAAGAAAACAAAAAGGAGAGTTCTCAGTATAAACAGTACAGCACAGGCACGACAGGACAGACAAAATACAGCAAATATTCACTTACCTGTAGTAGAGTTGACAAAAATAACAGTTACAGTTGCATTCTGAGGATTAGGGAGTGCTTCTATGTCAGCTAAACAAGTCAAAATCTCACTGTCCATCGGAGTCAAAGTTAGGATGCTCAGGGCATTGTGGAGGCCATTAGATCCTTGACTTTGCTGGGTAACATACCTCGACTTATCAATGAAAGAGTCATTTGTCATCCAGGTAATGTCTGGAGCTGGAGCCCATCCTAAGGCTTCACAAACAATTTCAACTGTTTTGTTCTCTTTTACTGTTAAGGTGCTATTTTTGATGAATAAAGATCCATTAACTGTAGGAGGGAAAAGATGTTTTGTTCCTTCAGAATAGTTGGC
>NW_008627085.1:0-10971 GCF_000691845.1 Merops nubicus | reverse complement strand
TGCTGATAATTTTAAATCTTATCTCGCTACTCAGAAACAGCTATGCCTTGAGATCTGAAGTAAAAAACAACCATTATTAACACAGATATACTGTGTGCATGATGTAAACATGCAGATAGTGCAACTTAACGGACATATTGTCCAGTATATCTAAAGCACAAGCCTCAACTTTCAGCACCTTTCCAATAAAAAGCAGGAAATTATACTTTTTAGCCATCCTGCCATATTTCCGACTGAAGGACAGGAAAATGAAATAACAGTGTTTCTCTAAGTTTTAAGTATGCTCCGGTTTTATTAACAGGTTTATGGGTAGGTAATGGGATGTTCACATTGCACAGAGTACCTCTTTGACAAATAGATAGTATCTGGTGGCTAGATCTTGCTTTACTGGCTGGGCTTTGTCACTACTGATGCCTCAGAGAGGAAGAAGTGGTCTCACATACAGAGGCTCGAAATACACAGGAACTTTTTGTTCCCTGGAAATGGTAGGTTGCATCAGCAGTTTTATGAAGAGCATCACCTTGTGTCTCAGGGGCTTTACTTCTACACACCATTGAATCAAACTCAAATAAGCTTGATACAGACTGATTCCTGAGTCAAAAAGCAGGAAGACAGCAAACATTTCACGTACAAAGATGTGTGTAGGGGTAATCCATACCATTTCTAGCCAAGAAATAATTCCTGACTGGTGGGCCTGATACAGCCTTCAGGCACTTTAATACAATCCAATAAGGAACAAGCAATTTAACAGAAGAAAAAAAAAAAAAAAAAAGGCATTTATAACCTTTGTTAACAATGCTTTGAATGTGACTCTGAAGCCTACTTTGACAGTAAAATTAAGACAAGGACAGGAGGCAAAGGATGGGAAATGAGAGCATGTACTCCTTCACAGGGACAATTTGAGCAATTCATCAGAGGATTCCTTTAAGTGCAGTGTGATAAAATTGCTTTTTATCGGTGGCTATACGCACCTTGAACAGAAAGAAATGCAAAGTTGTTCTGACTAGATTGCTGTATGCTACATTCAATTTTTCCAGAGTCATTCAGCTGGGTATTGTGGATGATCAGCTCTGAGGTAAACTCACTGCCACTGGTATAATTTTGAGAGGTGAAGCGGTCTGATGTTTCAATAGCTCCTTGAGAACTGGTGACAGTGAGGACAGGATTTCCATTGGACAGCCAAATGAGAATTACCCATCCTAGTGACAGAGTGCAATTAAACCGGGCTTCTGAACCAGCAAGGACTGTTGCATTAGTAGGGCCTCTTATAAGAGTGTAGCAAAAGCCAAGACCTGGAAGGAAGAAAAAAACCAGTCTGTAAATACATATGCAACACCACCACTAAAGGCCTTTGGCTTAATATTTACTGCCAGCAATTTGAGGCTAAAAAGTCAGGAGCCCTGTTTCAAATTGTATCATTCACTACGAGCATTGGGGTATTAAGCACTTTGTCATGTATCAGGAAAGGCTGTTGATTGAGCTAACCTGGCACGTCATCTCTGACAGTTGTCAGTACCCAATGCTTTTAGGAAAAGGTTCTTGTCTCATTTTCTACAGTGCTTGCCAGTAAGTAGTTCAAGATATGTATGGTGAGTTGAAACTGCAACTGAGTAACATTAAACCCACAGCAGTTAGCAGTGGTCCACTGCTATGCTGTTATAATGGATCCACAAGTTAAACATTAAAAACCCAAGTACATATTTATAGAGTTTAAAAGATCGTAACCAGTTCAGAGATGGAGATGTACAATCTAATCTTTCAGCTCCAGTTTAGATTTAACGGTTTTCTTTAAAGATGCATTTGAATTGCATTTTTGTCCCTTCTCCTCCCATTCCAAAATCACATTTGTCTCTCCAGTGATTCACTAAAAAGCTGACTTACCATTCTGCTGAAAGAAAAGAGTTCCACTTTTAAACAGGAAAATACATTAAGACTTTAAACAAAGGAGTATGTAAGTGGTCCCTTTTCCATACTTCAGACTGCCAATGGTTTTCGGCAGCCTCAGCACAGATCCCTCTTTGCTCGTTCCTTTATTCACTGGCCACTCCCCCTGTTTCCCAAGCATGCATCAGGCACATGCTTCCCCACCTTCTCAGGCTTCCTGATAATCAGAGTTGCTGTGACTCACGAGTTCTGCTTCCTTAAAAGGTAGCATGAATTTTGGCTCCCATTTTTTAGAACTGAAAGCTCCTTTCTGAAAACAGCATGTTGTCTTCCTTTCCTCCTCAGCAGACCCAGGGCCTCCCACTGCCCTCAGAGGACTGAGGGTGCAGCTGTTGGCCAGGCGGATGGTGGATCCCCTGCACATGGCAAGGCAGAAGCACTCGCTTCTACCAAACAGAAAGTGAAGGAAGGATGAAGGCAGAGACCCTCTTTTCAAAGCAGAGGCTGTGACATCAGTCCCTAAAATAGCCAGGGGAAATGGTGCCATTTTGAAGGCAGGCAAACCTCGTCTTCATGAGGGACAAACCTTCACAGTGTAAGAACATCTCAGATTATTTGGTTGGTACCTTAGGGAACAGGACTTGGGAGAGAAGTCTATATCTTGCCTTTCTCTATCAGAGACCTCAAAACGGCACACTCTCATAAACTCAAATCAGATTTTGTGTATCTCCAGGGATGGCGACTTCACATGCTGCCTGCAGATCAAGCAAACCTGCCAGCAAGATCTACCTCACAAGTGAGTTCTTCATCACTTATTGGGAAACATTCATGCTGAGGAAGCACCAGGACTGCCAGTGCTACTCCTAACGATCCAGGCTGTAGCCTGCGTAATTACAGCAATTAGACACTACAGTCCATAGCAGTCTAATTAAAACCCTGTGTCTGTAAATTTGGCCTGAGCATAAGTGTTCAATTATTTTCTAGGAGAAAGAAAGTCTGAAATGGCCATTATTCCCTTGCTAAGTGTATTCAGAACAATGAATTGATTTTTAAAGGTTTCATTCAAACCAGGTTTTGTACATTTTAGGTAGTTCAGTCATTAATGGATTAATTATAAATCGTTGAAAGGTTCGTTTTTCAATTCAGTCAATAGCTGACGTGAGTAGAGAGAATATGCTGTGTTGTTTCACACAAAAGAGATGTTTGATAGCTGTATAAATGGAACCAGAGCTCAATCTCAGCTACAACGTTGCAGCCAGAGTCTTGGTGAATGCACCTAGGGCATAGCTTCAGTAATCTCATTGCTCCAATGTCAACATTACTTTCTAATTCCCAGCTCACATTTAATCCTAGGCAGGGTATATCTAAACAGGTTTGTGCCAAGAATTGTTTCTTAACATAAATAGTTCCTCTCTTTACTCCCACCCACCGCATGTATTTACAGACAAGAGCCTTTCCATTCTTTGCTTTGCAGGACTATACAAACTTAGCTCTCCCTGCTTCTTTGTACTACTGACTCTGAGTTCTCTCATGTTTACACAAACCTTTATAAAAATTTTCCACCTTCCCGGGTTATGTTACCTCTGCTTTGCACCTCATTCTCCAAAGTATATCTGTGTGTGAGCAATAAAACTTTAAATGAAAAGCAAACTTCACTTCCACTGCTAGTTGATAAAGCCAGATAAGATACAGTAAAACATATTTCTGTTCATTTCATTTTTTTTTCCAGTAGCATTTATCCAAAGCTTTCCTCAGACTTGCAAAGGTGAAGTGAAATGCTTCAGAACATGAAACAGCTTGAAGATGAACTCACCAATCACATCTTTGGGCATACCTCAGTATGTTGCTTTACAAGCAGTTAATCCAGCAAAATGCATAAAAGCCATTTCCCCTCTTTTCTACTTGTCACTTTCCGAATGTTAGGGATTGGTCACATGTCTTTGAGTGGTACCACGTACAGAGCTACAGGTTTTCTAATGAATGCGCACTGATGAAGTGCATTCCAGTGCGACGGGTTGTCCCATAATATGCTCCTCTTCCCTGATATTCAACATCCAGTTCTCATGATTTCTATTCACAACTGAAATTACCAAGGTTGAGACACCATCCTAGGCTTAAACGTGTCTTTGAATTATCTGTTTTTTTCCTGACTCTTACTGTAGCCAGACCTTACAATACTACTCCCTGTACATCTCTGGTGTCTACAGCACGTTCATGAGCTAAGTATTTTGATTTTTACCCTTCATTTGAAGTCTTCCTGACTGTTTGAAGTGGACATAAACAGCTACTATGATGATCGACACAGTCATGAAAAAAATTCCAGAGAGTTAACACTAAAATGCATTTAGTTGCTCATGAAACAGGAGCTGCAGTACTTAACCACACAGCTCCTCTTAGTGCAAACTGATCTCTGTGCGTTTGTAATTTATTTCCATGTCTGTGCAAACACTTTGCTTTTTCAAGGAGCCGTGGTTTGCCACAGCTCTGAATAAAGGATGCGACATTTAGTTCACTGTTATCTGTTAATTAATCATGTGCTATGAGATCATGTCTGTGAGTTCCATTATTATAGTCTTGAAATTTATCCCTAAACATGAATAATCAGTGATCACCAGCTCTACAAATACAGGGCTAATATTGCTTCTGTTTTCTTCAAACAGTCAGGAAAGTATAGGCAGGTAGGTATGAGTTAATTCCTTCATTAATGGAATAGTAATAATGTATTGGTCCATAAGTATGATAAGATCCACACCTTCTCCCTCCAACCACACCTGCTGGAGCAATAGATGGTCTTTCACTGACTTCTGTGAGATAGGGAACAGGAACACAAGCCCTGTGCATGGATTCTGTGGGTGGCAGGAGGAATGAAGAGTGGGACACAGCTCAACCTTGCCTCCATCTACACCTCACTAAAGCCCCAGCACACCTGAAAAAGGAGCTTCATGAGCCTGCTCAGTCTGCTGCCAAAACATTTTTGATGGTTTTAACCTTGCCTCTTTATCTTTTTGCTTTCAGTTTTTATCCTACAGTAGCACGTGGAGTCCTAAACCAACAATGTGTTCCACCATTCAATCCACATACAAACACTGATAAAGTTACTTGTGTAAGGTCAAAGAGGACACTGATGACAGAAATGGGATCTAACCCAGTTACCACTGCCTTAAGTCAGTGCTATAAATCCTTTTGCTGGACCTCACTTCTTGCACTAAGGAGAAAATGCTAGTGCTAAGTTTGTTTACATACTGCTTAAAAAATATCTTGCAGGTGGCTGCTTTTAGAGAAATTAAGGCCCCAGGCTAGACCGCCATTGCACTTTACAGGAATTATGTGTTCAGCTCTCAACAGCTCATTTATCATCGGCTTCCCCACACAAAATCAGTAAGAAATCCCACCCAGGCAAATCCCATCTTTGCAACAGGGAAATGTTAGGCTTTCTCCATGACATTGCATTACCTCTCAATTTATGAAAAACAAGGCTGAGTTAGGACACCTTCTCTGAGGCATATCACTAAAAGTTTATAAAGCAGTCACTAGTGGTAAAAGTTTGCTTAAACTGATAAGGATTTATGATGTTTCAGTTGCTCAGTTCTTCCCAACATCATGCAGTGTATACACTAACTTCTTTATGAGCTGTTTATTGCTTCGTCTGTCACTCAAATTCACTGTCACTTCACTGTGGGTTTTGAAGAAACACAAATCCCTCTCATTCCCTGGAGGGAACACCACTTGCCAAAGAACTGCCTTTGCCCTTCATCACCAATGGTTTTTCTTCTGTGCTTGAGCTAGCTCTACAGGACCACTTTTTCATGCTGAAGCTTTCAGTAACAAGGGCACTGAGATGTGGCAACCTTCTTGGCCTTCCCTCTTCTCCTCTGCTGACTCTGTCTTTCCTCTTTTATAAGTGACCTATTTGGACGCAGTGTGGTGAAGGACAGGATGGGCTTATCCTTTTGCCATAACGATTTCTTTTTTTTCACCCTCATTATCATATTTCAAAGTAATCTCCCCCTCTACGCCCATATTGCCCTTCCATAAACATTGCCCTTTATCCTTCCGGTTTTGTGCCTAGTCTCTTTCTTCCTCCCTCTCTTCCCTGCTATTTCTGTTGGAAATTTCTATGTTTGTTTGTTTGGGGTTTTTTTCCCCCTTCCAGTCTGTTTTATCTTCCTTTTTCTTTTCACTCTTTAGTCTCTTCTCAACCCACCTTGTCTCCCGCCTTTCCTGCCTCATCGCTGACCCACCGCTAGAGCAGCAGCTCTGCATTGACTGTTTTGGATTTGGCAAGGTTTTTCTTTAGCACATCTCAGGATTAGTTCAAAAACCAACAGCCATGCAGCTGAGCTTTTTGAAAACCGAAATAGGTTAGAGCTTGTCAAAGCCTGCAGAGAACAACTAGCTTGTTTGCTTATGTTAACAAGACTTTTTAAATGCTTATAGGGTGTTTCTGTCAAGCAATATCAGTCTACTGGCACTCAGCAACACATATTTCCACCCACCTGCCCACAAACCTCTCCACAGCCCTGACGTGTGTCTTCCCAGCTCTGCTCTCACTCAGTGTGTCGCTGCAGACAGGCACATGAACACCCAACCCCACCGTGCCTTGCAGCCATCTCAGCAGCCCAGTCACCTCACAAGGCCTCGTGACACCCCACACCCCGAGAGCAGCGACACTTCCTTCAAGTGTAACCCGTGTTCCTCTGGAACACACTTTTGCTCTCTGCTTTGGGGGGTGGTCCCATGGCTGCACAGTGTGGGCAACGTCTGCTACCCCAGGATGGCTTGCAGGTGGGGCAGTGGTCCACCCTTTGCAGGTGTGCTGGACTGCAAGCACTAGTGAAGGGTAACAGAAATCCTCTAAAACACAATAATCTGTTCTGGATGCTTAGGAAGACAGCATAAGGAACAGAACAAATAAATATTGAGGCTTCCTTGTTATAACTTCTCAGTGTCCAAAAATAACAGACTTAGGGACTTCCTTAGACAACAATTGTATCTGCACCTATGGATCTACCTTCCATGATACCTGTTTCTGGGTTTTTGCAGCCTGTTTATAATTTGGTAGCTCACGCACCCAGTAACTCTGAGTTTTACTACTTAATTATGTACTGTGAGGAAAAGTACATTCTTTGGTTTGCCTTAAATCTTCTGATAGTTTTACTGGTTGCCACTAGTCCTTTTTTGTTATGGGAAAATTCTGCATAGCCATTTAACTGTTCACCTCTGTGTAATTAATTATTTTAATAATTTTTACTATTTCTTCTTTTTCACAAGCAGAAAAATATCCTGGTCTAATGAAGGCCCACTCATACTTTTGATCTGTCACACTTTATGCCTCCCTCAGACTTAATATGCCCTTTTTGGAAATGGAAGGACTAACAAAACATCCAGTATTCAAGAGAGAAGCTTTCTGTGGATTTCTACAATGCCAGCCTTCATCACACTTCCCTTGCTGAAGACACTTAAGTGGTGAATTTCCTCGCTCTTACAGCAATTTACTCTCTTTCCAAGATATCTTCTCTTTTCCCCCATTATACATCTGCAGTTAAGTGATGCTTTGCATTGAATGTTTTCTGCTCCTTTATTACTTACTCACTTGGCACCATGGCATTTTTTGGCAAGTCTTCCTAGTTTCTTTTTGGATTTGGCTGCCCTAAGTAATTCTGTGCCTCCTGCAAAGTCTGTCACCTCACAGTTCGCTCCTCTTCACTAGGTTGTTTAAGAGTTTGTTCAATACCACACATCCCCCATGCAGCTCCACTGGGAACATCACTCTGCCCAGAAAATTCAGTGTTTATTCCTGCACTGTGTTCCCTTTCACCAATTATTAAGCCATGACAATACCTTCTCTCTCATCCCACTGCAGCTCCTTCCTTTCAAAGCCTGTTAAAATCCAAGCTAGACTATAACAATAATAATAAAAATAAGCTTTGTCTCTGTTACCCAACTAGTCATTTTATATTCACATTTTCCTTAAAGCTCTGCCACCAAGACACCTTTTATCTGAATTCACTTTGAAACTCAGGCATGTGAAATGTAAATTGGAGGCAAACTAGCAAAATGATAATTTGTGCATATTTCTGGAAGCAATATCACCTGCTGATACCAAGTTCTCTACAAGTGCCTTCTCAAAAGCAGCCCCAAACAGACAGGAGGAAGATGAACACAAGGAAAGAGAGAAATATATGGGACATCCCTGCTCACTAGAAGTGAGAGAGGGCAGCTCCCCAGACTCCTGCCCACCCCATCCACTGCTCACATCTGCATACCAAAAGCCAATCTAAGCCATCGGATCATTCAGGCTTGAAATGCAAACTTAACTATTTCAAACAGTTTAAATAATCCCTCTCTGGGACTCACTGTTCAATCTGATATCGCCAGTAAGAGCCATTTATACAGCCTTAAAATTAGTTCACGCATTTTGTCCACGGTGGCTCATTTCATGGGTTATGAATATGTCCTACCTGGTAGTGAGGCAGTTAGGATGAGAGGAAGTAAAATGAATTTCTGGAACCTCTCCATTGGAGCATTCTCTCCTGGGTCCTAAGGCAGAAAGCCACCAGCGGTCACTGCACATTTGAGAAGAAGCTGAAGGACAGAACACATAGAGAAACTCAGCAATGAGCTGCTGCTTTGTGTCCTGTGATAAAATGTGACTTTATGTGACCTGTATTACCAACAAGGGGAGATTAAATGAGGGAGGGTTTGGAAAGAGAGGAGTATCTTTTCTCGAAACAACCGTTTCAGAAGTAGAGAAGCTTTCTTCAGCAGAGAAACCTCCCTCTACAGAGCATGCATCTCCTGCACCCCTAGTTCCTTCACCCCTAGGTGTTAGGAGTGGGAATATATCCCAACGTGCCACTACACCCAAGAAGTTTGTTTGGATGGTTTTCTGTGTGCCTTACTCCAAAACTAGGATCTCTACTCATACCCTGTCAGGCCTTCACCACACAAGGGCCACCTGGGCTGGGAGGAACAGCTCCTGCCACCCTCAGGTCTCCATCCCACCTGCCTCGTGGCAAGGATGAGGAAAACCCAATCTCCTCCCAGCACCTCAGACCAAGCACTCAGGAAGGTTGCTAGCATAAAGAAGGTCCCCAGAATTATTTCCCTGAGCCTGCATCCTCTTACATTCCAAAATAAAACACCATCAGCTCTTCACCATGGTCAGTGATAAGATACACACCCTGGGTGGGAGCCATCACCTTACTTCTGCATTTTCTGCTTTTCCAGTGTTTGTGATTCACTTGTGTGATTGTATTCTCCTCCCCCTCAAAACATGTGGGAGACAATTTGACTGCACAGCTTGGTTTACGAACAGCTAGGAAATTGAAGCTTGCCTTCATGAAAGGGGCATGGGCCCTTTAGTGAAAAAGAGGACCCCAAAGGGGATGTGGGTTTGTGGCCAGCCCAAATTTCTTGTCAGGAAGGTGGTTTTGATTTCAGGGGTGTTCTTTGTGGCAGCTCTGACAGATGCATAAATATTACTGTCACCATAGAGACATCATGAGTTTCCTGTAGCCACACTTTTTTTAACCACCCTTTTGCTAAAACCAAAACCACACCAAAGCACAAAACACCAAAGCTCTGGTCCAGCTGTTTTGCTGCCCGTAAGCACGCAGTTAATTTCGCAGTTTTGTGTGAAGATCCTGCATTAAGTCCCAGCAGGGCTTTTGTGAAAGCAGCAGTGGTGGGATGGCACAGGAGTGGGTGGCAGTGCCTCTCACAGAGTGCTCATGTAGGAGGAATGTCCCACACCCAGACCTTCCCTGCCTGCTGCACCACTGCAACCAACAGAAAGTATTTCTGATGGCTTTCCAAACGTGTTCTGCTGCAGCATCAAGCTGCACCCAAGCTCTGCTCGCTGTGTTCGGTGCTCTAAGCAGAGGGTCTCACTGAGTTCAGCTGGCTGGCTCAGCCCAGCACTTCGCTCTCCATTTTCCTGTTTTGCAAGCTTTCAGTTTACCTTGCCGACTTAAGAGACAACCCTGTCAACCAATCAACATTTAAAGCCAAACCCACAGGTTGATTTCTCCATCTATGTGTGTTAGAAAGGGGGCTCGTTTGCAGGCTGGTTTAAGTTCACACAGGGCACTTTGAAAGGTTTTGTGTTTTTTTCTCACTTTCACATTTCATTTGCGGAGGAGTCACCAGCAGACAGCTGGGGCAGGAGGGTCACCATGCATGGCTTGCAGGGATTTTTCCTTGCTCTGTCACTGCAATAGCTCTCAGCGTGTGCACTGGTCAGCTGGTATTTTAAGAGTTAGTATTATCTATCTCACCAACTGAAATAGCCCAAATAATGCACCAGGAAACATACACAAAAGTAAGTGCCTTGTCCTTTTCCAGGAAGCTGTGATCTCAGGCAGGATCTACAGGTCCGGAAAAGACCCCACCAGCCCAGGCAGCAGCTTTCATGCCTCTTACAAATCTGTCTGTACCAACACAAGCTGAGCTGGGCAAAGTTTTATGGGGAAGAATAAACTTGAAAGAATCTTATGCCCAAATTCAGGACAAAATCAGGAAATAACTTGGGGTGCAGTGAAGTAAGAAGGGAAACAAAGGGATCTGTAACATTTTGGTTTGCTTCATTTCAAAACAGACTTTCAAAGGGACAGGAAATATTATCCGCTTTCCAGATGAAACAGGATATTTTGGCCGATGATGAATTAAATACCTGGGGCTTGGCCCGAGCTTCTTTTTACCTTCTGCACAGGTGAGCGAGGTGACTTGCATCTCCAGCGCCACGGCTCTGAGCCTGCTCCCGGCCACATCCATTTGGAGGCAAGGGGATAATATTGATAATATGTCCCTAAGGGAGTGGCAGGTGGATCTGGCCCGGCACAGAGCAGAGCTCAGATGCTTTGTGCACCCCACAGTGTGGGGGACACCCGCCTTGAAGACCAGCTTGCCCGCCTGCCACCGGCCAGGGCTGGCTTCCTGCCGCGGCAGGAGCCGGGGAGAGGGCAAAATTATCTTTCAGCCACCGGCTCCTTCCGCTGGTAAGCAGATAATGGCTCCGGAGGGTTTACCTGGCTTGATTCCCCAGGCGCCGAGGCGTCTCCGACCGCGTTCCCTCCGACGAGGCGC
>NW_008627084.1:0-749 GCF_000691845.1 Merops nubicus | reverse complement strand
GATAGTCCCAAGGTGGGATCTCCAGGGTGGTGACCCCAGGGTCATGTCCCAAGGGTGGTGGCCCCAAGTGTGATGGCCCCAGGGTGGGATCTCCAGGGTGGTGGCCCAGGGTCATAACCCAAGGGTCGTGTCACCAAGGTGGTGGCCTCAGGGTGGTGGGCCTGGCATGGTGGCCTTAGTGTGGTGGCCCCAGGGTGCTTGGTCCTGGGGTGGTGACCACAGCGTGGTGGCCTCAGGGTGGTGGTGGCCTCAGGGTGGTGGTGGCCTCAGGGTGGTGGTGGCCCCAGGGTTCATGATCTCGGGGTGATGTCCCCAAGGTCCCCAACCCTTGGGGGGGTGTCCCCAAGGTTCATGGCCCCAGGACAATGTCCCCGTGGCCACTGTTGGCCACTTGGGGCCTCGTGCTGGGGCCGGTGGCCACCGGGGGACCAGGGGTTGGGGTCTGGAGGTGCCACCACCTGCGCTGACAGTGATGGCCTCCAGGAACTGCTCCCTCCATGAGTGTGTCCCGATCACCATGGCCAGGTTGGTCTTCTTGATGAGCTTGTCCACCGTGTTCTGCAGGGAGCAGAAGGTCCTCAGCTCCATGGGAAGGTCCTCAGCCCCACAGGAACCCCCTCAGCCCCACAGCGAGCGCCTCAGCCCCATAGGGAGCTCCTCACACCCCACCCAAGGAAGGTTCTCAGCTCCATGGGAAGTTCCTCAGCTTTGTATGAGGGTCTCATGCAAGGGTCTCCAGCCCCATAGCG
>NW_008627083.1:0-444 GCF_000691845.1 Merops nubicus | reverse complement strand
AAAAGGAGTCTCGAGCAAAGTTGTACTTGTTGGCAGTATATCATAACATGGAAGTGATGCTTCTGGGAGGACAGAACTGTTTGGAGACACTAGCCAACATTATGACATTTCCTTTTATTGAGAGCATCTGCTATCGAGGTGGTACCCAGCCTACGTTTGTTGGTTTCTGTGGGATTTATAGTTGCTCAGCAGATTCTTAGGAGCAGAGCCAAATTGTTCAAAGTTTAGATCAAATAAGTTAGACTCCAAAGCTAAAATGTTGACATTAATTTCTCAAGCAACACGTTTGATATTATTATGCTCGCTGAAGTATGTAATGGTGGCGGAGAAAAAGGGCTACATGTATTTTCAGTGTTATTGCAGTTCAACTAAATAGAGGGGGTCCAAAGTCTCCTTTTCTTTCTAAGAAGAAAAGACTAAATGCACAAAAATGTAAAACTTTAT
>NW_008627082.1:297-564 GCF_000691845.1 Merops nubicus | reverse complement strand
CACGCCCCGAGGTGCCGGAGCACGCCTGCAGGCTCCCACCAGGCGAGCGCGTGTGGATCTGGGAGCGAGATGCCGTAGCTTACATCCTAACTAGCAGTGTCAAAGCTTGATAGATTTTCAACTGTGTAATGGAAAAAATCTGGCCCTAAAGGAACGTAACCTTACATTTGACAGCAGCCATGTGCCAGGTGGACGCCCCTCCGCTGGCTTTGCCACCCTATTTTCTATGGCTGGCCCACTTTACGGGGCGTGGTGGTGTGTGCCCTT
>NW_008627082.1:0-251 GCF_000691845.1 Merops nubicus | reverse complement strand
TCCTTCCCACCAGACAGGCCGAAGTCCACTTCCTTGCTCTCTGCCCCTCATGGCACTCAAGAACTTGACTGAGAACTGCCGGGGTACACACCTCGGAGACCCGCCTTGCGCAAACACCTAGCGGGGGAAGTATGTCAGGATGCAATAAGCCCGATCGTGTTGATGATACTCGACAGCCCAAGCTGACAGTTGCTAATCAAAGAGCGGAGAGAGTTCAGCCGCGTTCCGGTGCCGCCCCGGGAAGGGGCGGT
>NW_008627081.1:403-807 GCF_000691845.1 Merops nubicus | reverse complement strand
GGGAAAAGGGAAAAAAAGGGAAAAGGGCAAAAACAGGAAAAGGGCAAAAAAAGAAAGGGGAAAAAAGGAAAAGGGGAAAAAAGGAAAAGGGAAAAAAAAGGAAAAGGGAAAAAAGGAAAAGGGGCAAAAAAGGAAAAGGGGCAAAAAAGGAAAGGGGAAAAAAGGAAAAGGGCAAAAAAGGAAAGGGGGGAAAAGGAAAGGGGGGGAAAAGGAAAGGGGGAAAAAAGGAAAAGGGCAAAAAAAGGAAAAGGGCAAAAAAAGGAAAGGGGAAAAAAGGAAAAGGGGAAAAAGGAAAAGGGGAAAAAAGGAAAAGGGGAAAAAAGGAAAGGGGAAAAAAGGAAAGGGGAAAAAAGGAAAGGGGAAAAAAGGAAAAGGGGGGAAAAGGAAAAGGGGGGGCAAGGAAA
>NW_008627081.1:0-226 GCF_000691845.1 Merops nubicus | reverse complement strand
AGAGGGGGAAAAAGGAAGGGGGGAAAAGAAAAAAGAAGGGAGAAAAGGAGGATCTGGAAAACTGAGAATGGTTTGGAGAACAAGCAAGAAAAGAAGGAAACAAAAGATTTAAAGAACAAAAAGAAGAGACTGTAGAGAAAGAAAAAGTAGAGAAATGAGAAGAAGGAGCTGGAGAAAGAGGAGAAGGGGCTGGAGAAGAAGGAGAAGGGGCTGGAGAAGTTGTGGG
>NW_008627080.1:5740-6602 GCF_000691845.1 Merops nubicus | reverse complement strand
TAGGGAAAGGCTCAGCCTGCGGTGCCTGGGGATGACAAAAGCTCTTTCCCCACGTGTGGATCTCTCACCTAGGGATTTATTTGCTGCCTGGAGCCGGAGGCCCACGCTCGTGATGCTTAGTGACTCTTCAGCTCACTTGGAAGCGTCATTTCTCACGTTAAGATAGTGTCAGTGGCTCTTAAAAGGCTTCTGCTTTTCTGCCTAACTCATAGAACTATTTAAAAGCCAGAGATAGGGCAGTTGTGGTTAATTTTCAGTATTGAGAACATTACTGCAGATTTTAAGTCTTTTCTCAGTGTTTTTTTAGCAAAGCAGGAAGGCTTGTTTCAGGGTGTCATTTCTAACGTTACTGCAGTCGGTAGGGTAGGCAGAGGAGATAACATTTGGCATGTTTTCACTTATTTAAAATCAAAATAAAAATAACATCTGTTTTCAGTGTTGTACACTGAGCTGGGAAAGGGGATCTGGGGCAGATCTGGATCTTTCAGTGTCTTCTAATATTTCATCTCGCTCAAAAAGGAGGTGGAGCCAAGGGCAGGGCTGATGCTGAGGAGTTCTCAGGAGCATTTTGGGTATGGACAAATGCAGTAAGGCAGAAAAAGAGAAGTTGTTGGTGCCAGCTAGAGAGACATGCCCCATCCTCTGCTGCAAGACAAAGTGCTTCAGAGAAGAATAATGACAAATCAACTTCATCACCTCATTCATGTAGCAGCTGACCAGTGCACTGATATTTGAGAGTTTAATAGTCCTTATTTTAAAATTCTAGTTTCTAAAGTATGTTCTTGCTATCTGTATAAAGACAGATAGCAAGATAAAGCTGTTTAGTGGGTCAGTTGGTGTCTCCTGCCTGGCCACACTCTTT
>NW_008627080.1:0-5728 GCF_000691845.1 Merops nubicus | reverse complement strand
GACAAAACCTCTCAGTTCCTCTCTACATCCACACAGTAGCTCAGCATTTTAAAGTTTTAAGACATTCTTGACCTTCATGTACACTTTTAAGCTCTCCCAGTGGTAACACGGTGTGTAAAAACCATTTCCATTTGTCACAAATTCTCAGCTCTTCAGTTTCACGGATGGTGTATTTTAGTTTGAGGAGCAAACAGATGAAGATCATCTCCTGCCTTGACAATGAACATATGAATTCAGTTTAATCTAATAAGGAGTTTCATTATTTTTGGTCTTTGTTTCTGAATCTCTTCTCTCTTCCTTGTCCCATCTGTCCTGAGTGACAGATCTGCTGCTGTATTGAGATCACTCTAAGAAAGCTTTACAAAATCTGACTCTTAACATCTTTTTTTTTAAAAAAGAGGGAATTCCAGTGTCAATATATGTCAATATTATGGATGCAGGTTTCTCCTTCACCATGTGAAATAAGGAGTGTGATATCCCCAGGTTTGTGGGAGTCACTCTGCAGCCCAGCCCCTGGACATGCAGGGACACACTCAGCTCCTGCTGACATCAGGGAGACTCCAACCTGGCTGCATCTTCTTGCTGAACTCCTGTCACCAATCCTGATTAAAAAAGCAACACCAAGAGCTGCTCACACCTTCTTTCCCTCTTTTCTCCTCCTGTTTTTCAGTGAGCTTCTGAGGACATCTCTGGTAGAGCTGCCCACTCAGCCAGCAGGGAGAAGGGTCATGAGCTACACTGCCCTGAAGTGTGGGATCCGCTTCCAGCCTCCATCCATCGTCCTCATCTACACAGAGAGCAGCAAGGGCACCACCCGCCAGCGTGTCATGCCTGTCAGGAACTTCTCACAGTTCTCAGGTGTGCTGTGTTGCTTGTAGCATTCCTCAAAGTCCCCTCCAGATTCAGTAAGAGGAACAGCTTAGTTGATAACAGCAGTTTTAGGAACCAATGGGTGGCTTCTTACCAGCACACAGGGGGTTGTTTTGGGTAACACTCTGCCCTGGGGAGCCCAAGGCTACAGCCTGAGTAGTGGCTTTGCTAAGTCTGGAGGGATTGCTTGGGAGAAGAGGATCATTTTTGGGGGAAGAGATCTGCTTAGGTCTATCATGGTGGCTTTCTCTTCAGACTGCAGCAGGGCTGCTGAGCAGCTGAAGCAGAACCCTCGGCACAAGGCTTACCTAGAAGGAGTCTCACTGCGTCAGCTGCAGAAGCTGTACAGCTTGCTGAAAGGTCATTTGAGAGGAGAGAGCCTGGCTGAGAGCTTGGAAAAGTTTGGGCAGGAAGAGACCATTGACCCAGAAGAGGACATGAACAAACTAGATGACAAGGAACTAGCCAAAAGGAAGAGCATCATGGATGAACTCTTTGAAAAGAACAGGAAGAAGAAGGACGACCCAGATTTCATCTATGACATTGAGGTCGAGTTTCCACAGGATGAGCATCTGGAGTCCTGTGGCTGGGACGTGGAGTCAGGTGAAGAAATCTGATTCTAGTCAGGGACACCTTTGACAGGGAGTTCAGAGACAAACCTCACAGTCCTAGCAGAGGGAATGATGTCAGTGTACACAATCCACTGCACGGGTCTCAGCTCGTGCAGTTGGTGGGTGTTACACTGGCTCTGGAGAACCCAAGGCCTAAGGAGCTGCAGCAGTTCCAGGTTTAAGTGAACTTTAAGAAGCCTGACTTGATGAAATGGAAATTGGGCAGCTGAACTTATTGGGTGGCTTCAGTCCTTTCCTACATACAAGAGCCTAAAATAATTTTAAATTATTTAATCTTTGGTTTTTTACACTTCAGTCAGCTTTGGCTGAAAACCTCACCAGCTTGTCTTGCTGTGACTTCTGTTCAGCTTCCTCTGAAAACAGTGTGTTAAATATTTATATCTTTAAAGCAATGATAAAGCTTTATTGTCTAAGTATGGTATTTATTATTACTTGCTGAAATGTTAACTATATATTAGGCTTTCTGGATAAATCAACACTGTATGGAGAGTATTACTCACCTTGAGTGGTGCTTAAACCTCCAGCTTCAACGTACACAAATACAAACCCTTTTGTTTAAGAAACAGAATATCTGGAAAATAAATTCATCTTGAAAGTCCTTTTGAAAATACAGTGATTTCAAACTGCTGAAGTGAGGTGTTTTGCTTCCTTATATTACTAGCTGATGCTTTCTCAGCAGATGTTCAATTCTGGGAAAAATGTGCTTAAACCACCTGAAAAAAAGAGGTGGTAGAAGGGCACAAAGGCTGGGGGTGGGTTTAGAGTGAAGCAAAACCTTTACCCCTGCTGCCTCCTCAGACTCCAGTTCCTGGCTGACTTGAAATCATGCTAGGGGAGAACCTGAAGTTTTTAATCCTGCTCTTTACCTCAGCTGGTTTGTGCTAACCAAATCCTGCTCTCTTGTAAGAACTGGAGGACTAAGTTTAGGATTCTTTAGAAATCATGCAAATCCACAAGCTTCTCAGCTTTTAACCTTCTGAACCTGGGTGGCTGTGAGGGTTGTGAGTGGGATGGGCCTTCATCCCAACTTGAGAGGCCTTAACAAATGATGCACGAGGTAACTAAGAGGAGTTGTAAGTTGCCTCCAAAACTAGCCTAGTTCCTGTCTTCCCACCACATCCCGGGCCAGAAGCTGGGGTTTGGAAGAGCTCTCCTCCTGCATGCTGAAATGATGGAGCCAGTTCTGTGCCAAATCTGAAAGGAGTGTCAATGAAACCACTGCTCTTTGCCATACTGGAGAAGATGAGTGAGCTTGCTTTGTCCAGCAGAGTCTTCAATCCAGAAGAGAAGTGGAAGCTGATGCCTCACTTGCCAAAAATCTTTAAAATGTGAAGCCTGACTCAGCTCTTCCAGGAAGGGAAGGGGTGTGTAGATCTCTGCCACAGGCCTGGTGCTGCTTCCAGTCAAAACTTGCAACACAACAGCTTACAAAGAGCTCCTGATTTGGTGGGAGCTGACTAGTGACCTCTCCAGACCCAGTGTGCTCCAGCTTCAGGCCAGCCTGTACCTGCTTCGTCCAGGTGGGGCTCAGGATGTAACCTGCAAGCCCCTCCCCAGGCACAGCTCTCCTCACCTGCTGAGGTCTAGCAAGTGCTGAACTGAGGGTGTGTTCACCCCTCCAGACCGTGAGGGTCCTGCTGGCCCCTTCCTCCAGCCCACTCATAGCCCTACCCAGTATCTACCGGTCCTCTCAACTTGGGCTAATCTCTGACCTTGACAGGAATGCACTCCACAGCTCCTCCAGATCACAGACAGTGACATCTCACAGGACAGATCTGAGCTCAGACCCCTGGTGTCTTCTCACCAGCCTCCTGACAGAGCACATCCCACTAACTGCTCCCTTCTGTGCTTGATTTTTCAACTGATTTTTACCTTCCTGGTTGCCCATCCAGACCATTACCTCCTCACTTGGATGCAAGAACATCTGCATGGGACATGGCATTGAAAGCCTTGCTGAAGCTGAGGTAAGTGGTACCCACTGCTCTCCCCTTGCCTACAAACCCACCCATTTCATCCTGAGAAGCAAGCAGGTTGGTCAGGCCTTGACCCTTGGTCAATCCACACTGACAGCTCCCAGCCTCTCTTCTAGAAATGTCCTCCAAGGAAGAATACTCCATGGGTTCCCCAACATGAGGGTTGGGAAGAACCCTGTTGCTCCCCAGGATGTCCTTGGGGCCATCCCCAAAGCCGGGTGCAACGTTTGCCTTTCTGCAGCCACCGAGGACCTCCCCTGACCACTGTGACCTTGCCAAGATGATGAGCAGCAGCTTTGGAAGGACATCAACCATTTTAAAAGTGGAAACTCATCTTGCTGCCCTGACATCCCTTCCACATCCCAACCTTGGCTTTCTGGGCACAGTGTCCCTGTGCCAGGCAAAGCCACTAATGCCTCCCGTGACGTACGAGCGTTGAGCATCCCCCACACTGGCTCAACACAAGCAAGGACACCCACTTTTTATGCCTGTCACAGGCAACGCCAGGCACCCGGCTCCCCAGCTACGTGCACGCCCATGGCTGCACCCCACACGCCCCCCCCAAAAAGGAGAAGCAGCAGCAAAAGTGGTGGTGGAGGAAGCACACACATCCACCCTCTGAGGCTGGGCTCGGCACCCACAGTGGGGGCAAACAGCCCCAGGAAGAGGGGTGCTCACCAGGGCACCCTGCTCACCCGGCCAGCAGAGCCCCTGAAACGTGGCTGTGGGACCTGGTGCTGGTGGAGACCAGAGAGAGAACATCACAGAGATGTATTTATAGGTCCCTGTCGTCCCTCGGGCACGCAGCTTACGGGCAAAAGAAGGGCTGAAATAGGCTGAGGGATTCCCCGGCTGGAGCCGGATTTGGTTTGGGCTATTTCAGGCTAAAATAGGGCCAGAAAGCAGCCATTTGCTGAGACAGATTTGACATGTGGCTTTCCAGAGCCTTGCCAGTGCTCAGCCCCAGCAGTGCCACTGGCTGGTCCAGCACAGCCCAACCTATGCTGGTTTTTCCATGCTGGCATTGGCAATGAGCC
The DNA here is from genome assembly GCF_000691845.1 of Merops nubicus. Taxonomy (NCBI): domain Eukaryota; kingdom Metazoa; phylum Chordata; class Aves; order Coraciiformes; family Meropidae; genus Merops; species Merops nubicus. The sequence continues at coordinate 1,216 of NW_008627080.1, read as the reverse complement.
ATAGAAGGCTCACCAGTGACCCCAACCCTGTCCCCACCCGTGTGTCAGAGAGGATGTTGGAGAGGACAAGCCCCTGGTGTGGCCACACCAGCACTGCTGCCCGCTTCCCCACACACGTTTCACCAGAAAAATCCTGACAGTGCTACGGGAACAAAGCTGCTCCAGTTCTCAGCAGGGCTTTGGAGTTATCACAAACCGCCACCACTTCTCATTTCCACCCACAGCAACCCTCTGAGGAACAAAGTGGCACTTCCCCAGGTGGCACGCTGCTGGGATGGGGCAGCCTGATGTGCTGTGACAGGGGCTGGCCCCAGGAAACCCCACGAGAAGCCTGGGTTTCTCTTTTATCTAGTTTTTTTCTATTTTATCTCCCTTGCACCTGTTCCATCCAGCAGTTGCTGAAGAGAAAGAAATGGATGATAAAATTTTACCAGTGATATAATTTATTCTCCTGTCTTTCAATCAACATTTCACATCCCTGCAGCCTGGGCTACTTTTAATGGGCTTTTCTAACCAGGATCGTGACTTCACCAAGCAATAACACCCCAAAATCAGCCCTGCTGACCATGCCTGTTCTCTCAGCAAACACACAGAGGTGTGTCCAGGGCTGCCTGGGAGTTTGGCAGTGCCAGCAAGAGCACCCTGAGAAGCTGTGTTCATAGAGACCCTTCTCCACAGTGCCCAGGTGATGTTTGTTCCAGCCCGGGGACGTTAGCTGCAGACCCAGAGGATGTTTTGCAGCAGAGAGTTGGCTGCAAGGGTGAATAAATAAAAGGAACTGCCTGAAAAGGGGGAGAAACAGTGCTGGGGAAAACTGTGTTTGGGCCTTTGGCCAAGAGGTGTTTGGTGTCACATCTGCTCGGCTCTCTCCAACACCAGCAGAAGGTTTCTGCTGAAGACACATCCCTTGAGGATGCCCAGCACAGCCCCGGGCTCCATCACCAGACACCACCTGCACCCTTCGGGTACCCATGGGACATCCACAGCAGCTCTCTCATCCCCCACCCACCACCTCTCCATCTCCCCCGGCCTCGGAGGGGGCGACTGCCCCCAACCTCCCCCAACCCTCTCCCGAGCCCTTCCTCCTCCTTCAGCCATCAGTACGCTCCCGACCCCCCGCACTGGCTTTTCACCATTTTCAGCAGCTTTTGCTTGAAGGTGAGGAAGAGGAGGGCGAAGGCCACCAGCAGCGTGAGGCAGGTGGGCAGGGCCAGCA
>NW_008627079.1:0-536 GCF_000691845.1 Merops nubicus | reverse complement strand
GACACTGGGCACGAGGGATGTGGGGCACGAGGGACACCAGGAACAAGGGACACCAGACACAACAGACATGGGGCATGTGAGACATGGGGCATAAGGGACACTGGGCATGGTGGACATGGGGCACAGGCGATGCCAGGCACAAGTGGCACCAGGCACAAAGAACACCAGGCATGAAGGGCACTGGGCAGTGGTGACACTGGGCAGTGGTGACACTGGGCAGCGGTGACACTGGGCATGAGGGACAGCAGGCACCGGTGATGCCAGGTACAAGCAATGCCGGGCACAAGGGACAGCGGGCACAAGGGACAGTGGCAATGCCGGGCGCAAGGGACAGCGGGCACGAGGGACAGTGGGCAGAGGTGATGCCAAGCACGAGGGACACTGGGCACAATGGGCACCGGGCATGAGGGACATGGGGCACAAGGGACACCAAGCACAAGGGACACTGAGCCCCAGGACACTCGCTGGGGTTCTTTCACCACTTTTTCACCCCAAAACCCCCGGAGGGTGTATGTGAAGAGCCGTGGGGCACGGGA
>NW_008627078.1:5198-5852 GCF_000691845.1 Merops nubicus | reverse complement strand
AAAAAAAAAAACCCCCAAGAGGAAAACCCCCTTGAGCTGTGTGTGACTTTTAGAGGCTCTTGCACTAGAGACAGTCTCAGTTTAGATGAAGTTTTGAGAGAATGTTCCAGTGAACCATGTGCAGATTGATGTTTCTCCTCAACACCAGAGCCAGCTTCACCCCCTGAACCCCTTTCCCCTCGTGGTCTAGTTGCTGTGATGTGCTGATGGGGTTTTTTTTTTTCTTTGCATGTACAGTTGAAAATAAAACCAACTGTAAAGTGGAAATCTGGAGCTTGCCTCAGACAAAGCAGGGGCAGGAGCTGCCAGTTGGCTCCTGCCAGGCCCACGGAGCTTGGTCTGGGCTCCTCAGGGCCAGGGACACTGGAGCAAAGGAGCAACGAGCTGCTGGAGGTTGTTCAGAGCTTCCTGGAGGCAGAAAACTCAACAGCAAGAGTCAGTCAGTTGTGGGAGGAACCTAAATCCCAAGGGGGATGTGGTGAAGAGCCAAGGGAGAGCTGGAGCTCCTGATGAAAAGAGTCTGATCGTGGAATTGTTGGGGTTGGAGGAGACCTTTGAGTTCTTCCAGTCCAACTGTTGGCCCAGCACAGCCAGGACCCCCCAACCCGTGTCCCTCACCCCACATCTCCACGGCTTTGGGACCCCTCCACGGGT
>NW_008627078.1:2397-5110 GCF_000691845.1 Merops nubicus | reverse complement strand
GCGCCTCCCATGGCTTGGGGACAAGAGATCTCCCCTCTCCCAGCTGGCTCCAAGCTCCTGGCAGGGAGTTGGCAGAGCCAGAAGGTCTCCCCTGAGCCTCCTTTGCTCCAGGCTGGACTCCCCAGAGCCGAGGGGCTGCCTGTGGGATCCAAACCCCCCCTCTCTCTGCCCACACAACGTCCCTCATGCTCACGGGTGACTCCAGAACCCCCCTGGAGTGTGGCCAAGCCAAGCAAAGATGGGTGTGTGAAGGGAATGTGGCTCCCAACAGCTCCCTGCCCTCTGCACTTGCCCATTTCAGACTTTCCAGCAGCACTAAATCTCTCCCTGTGAGCTGCAGACACCAAAGGAACACGTTGATGGATGGGTCCTTTAAGGCAGAGAAGCAGAGTGTGAAACGAGACTATTTTCTGGGTGAGAAATGAAAGGGAGGGTGTTTGGTCAGTCCCAGGAGCTGCTGTCCCCCACCTGATTGGTTTGACAAGTTCCACTTGAGAGGAGAAGTGGAACAACAGGCTGAAAAATGTCCCAGCACACTCCCAGCAAGATGAAATTGCAGGGAAAACAAAGCAGAGAATTCAGGAACCTGAGGAGCCTCCTCTGGTTGGGGTCCTCAGAACTCTTTGCATCCATTAATTAATGAGCTCTACTTATTCCCCAGCCCAGTAAGTGTTTTTTTAATTTCAGAGGTGAGTAGATGTCAGGAGAAGCTTCCAGGGCCACAGGGGAAGTTAAAACAGAAAGAATCTCACCTTAAAAGTGCTTCACAACAATTAACCCCTCCCTGAGGACACCTCCACTGCTCCAAACTCTCTCCTTTGGGTTCTTCTCCTTGGTCCCACAGAGCTTCAGGGGTTGTTTCTGGGTCTGGTGGGTGTCTGGGAGGCTGTGAGAAGAAGGATCTATCCAAATCCTGCTCTAAACTTATTTCTAACCCCCCCAAGTCTCACACTCAGGCCCTTCCCTTCTGCTTGGCAGGGCCCCAGGCCCTTGGAATTGCTGCTCCAGTCTCAGCCCAGCAGCCAGGAAGAGCAGGTGGAACGAGCTGCTGAGCTCCTGCTCCACACTTCCCACCTCCCCAAGGCAGGATGAAGCTGAGGAATCATGAAGTTTGGCACGTGGAGCTACAGAGTCTCTTCCTGGAGAGGAGAAGGCTCCAGGGAGACCTTCTGAGGGCCTTGCAGGGCTTCAAGGGGCCTGGCAGAAAGCTGGGGAGGGAGTTTGGAGCAGGAACTGTTGGGACAGGACAAGGGAGGAGGGTTTGGAACTAAAAAAGGGGAGACTGAGACAATAAGGATGAAATTTTGGGTGGTGAGGGCCTGGCTTGGGTTCCCCAGAGAGGGGGTTGCTCCCCCATCCCTGGCACCATCCCAGGGGGGGTTGGATGGAGCTCTGAGCACCCTGCTCTGGTTGGGGCTGTCCCTGCTCCCTGCAGGGGGTTGGGCTGGATGAGCTTGAAGGTCCCTTCCCACCCAAATCATCTGGGATTCCTTCAAGCCTAAGAAGAAAGGAAGAAAACACACCCAGGCTCCTTCCCAACCCGACACATCCAGCCAGAAGGGAAGGGAACTGCTGGTGTTTCACTTCTCCCAAAGGAATTCCCCAAATTTCCCAGGGCTATGAGTTGATTTAACCTCAAAACATTTCCCAAGGGAGCTGGTACACTGAGGAGAGCAACAATTCCACCCCCCAGCACCTCCCTCCACGGGACATGGTTTCACCTTTCCCTTCTGTGTGTGCTGAGGAATGGTCCCAGCCTGGGCAGCTCGGGTGCTGTTGCCTGGAAGAAAACTCCAAATTCTCACTAAAAACCAGATTTCTCTTCCTTTTTTACTAGCACTCACCCCCCTCTCTACCTCCACCTGGCAGCAAGGTGATTGTCACCTTCCCCAGGCAGCTTTTTGGCCAGAGGATAAGCTGGGTTTGTGATTTGAAGTTTTCCTGCCCCAGGGAGGGCACCGCTGGAGAGCTGGGGCCAGTTCTGGGCTCCCCAGTTCCAGAGAGACAAGGAGCTGCTGGAGATGAAGGTGCTGAGGGGGCTGGAGCATCTCTGGGGGATGTTCAGCTGGAGAGGAGAAGCCTCAGAGGGGATCTGAGCAAGAGCTAAAGGGCCCCTGGGGGGCAAGAGGCTGGGGCCAGACTCTGTCAGTGGTGCCCAGGGACAGGACAAGGGGCAATGGGCACCAACTGGAACCCAGGAGGTGCCACCTGAGCAGGAGGAGAAACTTCTTTGGGGTGAGGGTGCAGAGCCTGGAGCAGCTGCCCAGAGAGGCTGTGGAGAGACCCCAAACCCTCCTGGCTGTGACCCTGGGCACCCTGCCCAGCAGGGAGGCTGGAGGAGATGATCCCCAGAGGTCCCTTTCAGCCCCACCCTGCTGGGATTCCACATCCCAAACCCAAAACCTTTGATAAAAGAACAGAAGGAGTTTTCTGCCAGGATGGAAACACTCCCAGACGTGCCCCTGGCATTTTCCTGCCACGAGCCAGCTCCACCCCCTGGGCTCTGCTGCAAGGGCTCAGCTCAAATCTGCTGCTCCCCTCCCCAGAGAGGTTCAAGCTCTGCCCAGTTGGCAAGTGCCAGGAGGGGTTTGGCAACTCCCAGGGGCTCCAGGGGGAGTGGCTGCATTCAGGAAAGGGGCAGGAGGATGAAAGTGCCCCAGGAAAGGGGCCGGAGGGTGAACGGGCCCCAGGAAAGGGGCAGGAGGGCAAAGGG
>NW_008627078.1:746-2358 GCF_000691845.1 Merops nubicus | reverse complement strand
AGGATGAAGGTCCCCAGGAAAGGGGCACGAGCCCCTGGGGACAAGGTCAAGGTTGAATTTCCTGACCTGTGCCTCACAAAAAAACCCTCACAAACAAAGCAGAGTTGTGCTGTGCCTGCAGAGAGACTTTTTCTGCCTGTCCCCTGCTCCCTGCAGGGAAAATTCTGGGCTTGGGGTTCCCTGGAATTCTCCTGGAAGAGCAAGTTCCTCCTCTGAAGCTGCAGCTGTGGAAGGAAAGGTGGCTGCTGATCATTTCTCCTCCCTCCAACACTCTCCTGAGGAGCCCAAAGGACTTGCCAAGGTTGAGATGAGATTCTCAGTCCCTGACAGGAGATTTAAACAGATCTCTGGGGATTCCCACCCCAAATCTCTCCCTTCCCCAGCCATCCCCACAGGTCTCAGCAGCCCTGGCTCTCCATCCCACTCCTCATGAGACCAGCTACTGATTCTGGGGTTGTTTTAATGCTTTTTTTCCACCACTTACAGCCTGGAAACCCCCCAGTTTCTGTGTCCCCCCCTGTGGGGAGGGCAGCAGTGCCCCCCACCCCCCTGCACCAGAAGATCTGTGTGGTCACAGAGCAGCCAGGGCTGAGAAATCTGCTGGGTTTGGGCCCTCTCTGCCGGTGGGAAGACTCCCTCTGCTGTCCTCAGCCAGCAGGGCAGGGGCTGCAGCCCCCTCAGGGCACCCCCAAAAACCAGGAGGGTCTCCTGTGGGTCCAAATGGGGCCACTTAGGTCAGGAAAACACCCCCGTGGTCAGTCCAGCTCAGAGCAGCTTCCAGCAGCAGTGAGAAAAGCCAAAAACTGGCTTTGGATCTCAAAGATTGGTGTTTTTTTTAATTAAGATGAAGGCAAATATTGTGTTTAATGACCAAAGGAACTGTGGAAGACCACAGGCTGCAGAGAAAGAGGGAAGGGGCTGGGTCCAGCTGTCAGTTCTGGTTCCCCTGCAGGTTGCTGCTGATCCTTTGGCCCCATTTCAACCAGGTTCTAGGATTTATTTTTCCCCCTCTCAAGTTTTCAGAGGTGACTCAGGAGACAAAGCCCAGTGCTGAGGGATCCAGCCTGTTCTGACACCCCAGAGTCCTTGGCTGGAGCCAAGCACAGTGTGAGGAGAAGCAAGAAAACCCCATGGGAGGGTCGAGCTTCATCTTCCAGAGGGAAAATCCCAACCCAGCAGCGACGTTCCAGAGCATGGGAAGACTTTGGGCTGGCTCCTGAAGACGTGTGGCAATTCCAGAGCTCCCCTCTGAAAAAAAAAATCAGCACAAATGAAAGCCTCGGGGGGGCTCTGGGGGGAGGCAGCACCCAAGGGGGAGGCACAGGAGGTTCTCAAGCCCAGGAGATGTCAGCAGGGCACAGGCAGGAGGGTTTTTATACATTTAGGAACCTGTTGTTTGCTTTGCTGTTGCTCCAGTGAGGTTTGTGAGATCAGAGAATCAAACAATGATCATGGTTGGGAAGATCTCTGAGATCAAATCCAACCATCAACCCAACACTTGAGAGAAGAAACCAACCCTCAGCTGGCTCCAAGCTCCTGGCAGGGAGTTGGCAGAGCCAGAAGGTCTCCCCTGAGCCTACTTTGGACCCCCCAGGGCCCTCAGCTGGTCCCC
>NW_008627078.1:359-619 GCF_000691845.1 Merops nubicus | reverse complement strand
GCTGTGGCCTCAGTTGTGATTTTACCTCAGCAGAATTCCCTCCTGGAGCATTTTGCCACGGGCTTGGTCTGCCCCTGAGAACCCCCAAGCCAAAAACCCCGTGGGGCTGTGTGTGTTCTGGGCTGGAGTGCTTTGGAGGAGTTAATTCAATGGTTTGGATAGAAGGCACCTTTCAAGCTCACCCAGTCCAGCCCCCTGCCACTGGAGCAGGTTGCTCAGAGCCCAAACCACCCCCTGGGGAGGCCCCACCACCTCTCTGG
>NW_008627078.1:0-224 GCF_000691845.1 Merops nubicus | reverse complement strand
AGCTCGGGTGGTGGCAGGGTGAGTGCAGAGCTGGAGCTCAGGGGGACAGGGGCTCAGCACCCACCTCAGGGGGAGCCCTGGACCCGCTCAGCACAGAGCAGGAAGGCGCTGACGTGCTCGCTGCAGTTCCCCACCGAGGCCTCGTTCTCCTGCAGGCACCTCTCGAAGGCGGCGAAGGGCTCGGCACAGGCCCGACGGATCTGCTGCACCAGGGGCCTGCAGGG
>NW_008627077.1:0-11881 GCF_000691845.1 Merops nubicus | reverse complement strand
TCCTGAGGGGGCCCACACCTTCCCTTTCACTGCTGGAGCAAAAGCCCTAAAGATCTTACTGCTTGTGTAGGAAACGGACAGTCTGTAACTTTTGAACCTCATGTGGTTTGCAAAAGCTTACTAATGAGACAAGTTGAATCTGTAGTTTGATTCTGACAATTTATTCACTGATGCTAAATAACTCATCAAGCAGCATGGATTTAAGCCTGCTGGTTACACTGCATGTGCTACAGTTGATTATACACATTTGCTATAGTACTTTTATTTTACAAATACTATTATAAGAGCTTAATTTAATATAGATATACTTCAGTTAACTCTCAAGTCTTATTCTTTTGCCTTATAAATACAAATCTCCACAGGTCTAAAGAGGGTTTCCCTAAGAACTTTATTCATTTGGCTCACTTTTTGGATTTAAAGGTTCACTGATATACTTTTCAATCAAAAGACCACTTTGGAAAAGTGGCCATATTACAGTGAAAACTGTATTATACTCTTAACTCAGTGTAAGGCTTAGACCAGCCAGTGGTGTTCAGTTAAATGTTTCACTTATTGCTGCCAGATAGCCAAGGCATTTTTGTCCACCTGAAATTCAAGAAAAACAGTTTAAAACCTGACCACCTGAAATTTTGGGAGTATTTTGATCTGTTCTCTTGTACTGCCTTCTTCAAAGCACTGTCAATAGTTTATAAGGGATTAGGAACACCAGCAAGTGACAAAATTGGAAAACAGATATGTGTAATATATTTGCTATACATATTATTGTTACTAGGTTTGTATTGCAGCTTGAAAGCAAATTATATTTCAAACACAATATATTCATATCAGAGTAAAAATGAGCTGTTGTAAAGGTGTACAATTGTCAAAATATACAGAAAACACAAAATTTCCTGCAAATCAATATCTAAATGGAGTTATATCTATATCAATATCTAAATTAAATTATAAATTCTTGGGTTTGAGATAAGCATAAGAGTTTTCAGGTTAAGCTTGTATTCAAACTTTAAAAAAGGGATGTACATAGCAGAAACATAGGAGTGCTATTATGTATTGGTATCCATATGAAAACCAGTGAAAAGACACACATACACATTTTTAAAGTAAGTTGAATCTCAGCTTTGTATGTAGGTCATATAATGTTTGAATTGGGAAGATGTGCTCTCATTAAAACTTTTATTGCAAGAAAAGTGTAAGGTTTCTGCCAAATCAGAAAATTTTAAATTATGAATAGTACTATTACGTGGAAAAAAAAACCTATGAAACTTTATCTTAACTATTAAATGAAAAAAAATATTTTAGAATAAAATTCCTACAGAATAAATTAAGACACATTCAAAATAAAGAGCACCTGCTTGTCTATAATATTCTGCTGCCTTGTCATATCTGCCAAATAGAGCTCTCTAATGGGTATTTTTTGTACTAGGAAAACAAAACAAAACAAATAGTTTTGCTTGTTGTGTCTGAATATTTATCCCTTGGGAATTATTGCTGTTTTTAAAAAGGTTATTACTGGTTTCCTGTCATTTAGGGTGTGGGCAGTGTTTTGTTTGACGGTTCACTGAACATGTTTTAAAGGCAGTAAAGTGTGGAGTTAAAAAGAAGATAATATTAAAATGCATCATTGCTTTACAATAATTCTCTAAGCTACTCTCTTTCTTCCCTAATTCGTTTTCTAGGTAAGAAAATGCAATAGATTTAATCTAGTCAGACTTTATGGAAATATTTGGTCTGACATCCCATAGGTATGGATTAGTTAGTGTGGAGAAGACAGTGATCAGTTTAGGAACTGCAAGCTGGACAAAGAATTATCTAAATGGCAGGCAGCAAGTTTTATTGGAGTGGTATCTGTAATGTTGGGAGGTTACAGAAAGATATCTTTTGTGGTTTGGTTGGCTTGACTTATATCAGCTTATAAGGCATCACAGATAAATAAGGACTATGAATATCTCCTGTGAAGATGTTAGTGGACTAGCTGAAATAGGAAGAAATTTAATAACTTGAAATAAAAACTCATGCATATATGGAGACTTAAATATTTCCACCCTAAGCTGGAGGATTGTCAACTTCAAAGCACAGAACACAAGTCAGAGCTCATTCTCTTAGTAGGTCACAGATAGACTTATTCAATTAACAACTTGAGGTTGCTGTGAAAAAGAAAAATGATATTCTAGAAAGCATAAGGCAAACTTCTACTACTGAAATGAATACTGGTGTCTTGTAAAATGGAAAAGCATCTAGGTGGAATACAGTATATATTTCTCATTATTCAAGTCTAAGAAAGGTTTATTCCTGCTTGCAGAAGTATGATGCAGACCAGTAACATGATGTCATGCTGCTGAATCCTCTGAAAAAGGAGATTAGAAATGATAGCAGTGGAGAAATAAAGTCTGGAAACCACGAAGGATTAAAGTCTTGCTTAAGCTGAAGGAACTATCAGAACAAAAATAAAAAGAATAGAATAGCCAGGAAGAAATATAGCCTGAATATAAGATGGTTGTCAGGCAAGTGAGATTTTAGAGCAGACTTCCAACTTGGTGAGTTGGAACAATTGATTTTGATTACTTAGTGAGAGGCATTACATGGCTTTAGGGTAGTAGGAGGCTTAATTTGATCATGGAACAAGATTAATAAACTCCTAAACAGCAGGATAAAATTGAGGTGCCTTTTCTAGTTTGTGGTTCTATTACTGTATGCACAGGTAGGCCTTCCAGATGTACAGGATATGTAGCTCATAGGCTTCTTAATATAGTTTCACTTGACAACCTGAAAAGCTAGCTGCTGTTTCTGTGGAAATAGTTTATGTAGATGATGGAATTTTGTTTATGGCTCTCACGAATAGATAAAGAAGTAATGAAGACAAAACTTAATTTTAGAAATCAAAGCAAAGTGCTTGGGATACAGTCACTTTGGAAGAGGGTCACCGGCAGTCATACCAAAGGTACTTTGTTCAGATGCCCAAGTTAGGAGCTCGTGTTTCCCACTGACTAAGGAAACTCCAGGACAATTCAAAGTATTTAAGATCATGAGGTTCAACAAGGCCAAGTGCAAGGTCCTGCATCTGGGTCGAGGCAATCCCAGGCACCAATACAGGCTGGGCAGGGACTGGCTGGAGAGCAGCCCTGAGGAGAGGGACTTGGGGGTGCTGGTGGATGAGAAGCTCAACATGAGCCAGCAGTGTGCACTTGCAGCCCAGAAAGCCAACCAGATCCTGGGCTGCATCAAGAGAAGTGTGGCCAGCAGGTGGAGGGAGGTGATTCTCCCCCTCTACTCTGCTCTGGTGAGACCCCACCTGGACTACTGCATCCAGTTCTGGAGCCCCCATTACAAGAGGACGTGGACCTGCTGGAGCGTGGCCAGAGAAGGGCCACGAGAATGATCCGAGGGCTGGAGCAGCTCTCCTACGAGAACAGGCTGAGAGAGTTGGGGCTGTTCATTCTGGAGAAGAGAAGGCTCTGAGGTGACCTTTTTGTGGCCTTCCAGTATCTTAGGGGGGCCTATAAGAAAGCTGGGGAGGGACGTTTTAAGCTATTGGATAACGACAGGACTAGGGGGAATGGGGCAAAGCTGGAAGTGGGCAGATTCAGGCTGGACATGAGGAAGAAGTTCTTCCCCATGAGAGTGGTGAGACCCTGGAATGGGTTGCCCAGGGAGGTGGTTGAGGCCCCATCTCTGGGGGTCTTTAAGGCCAGGCTGGATGAGGCTCTGGGCAGCCTGATCTAGTGGGAGGTGTCCCTGCTCATGGCAGAGGGGTTGGAACTGGGTGACCCTTGTGGTCCCTTCCAACCCTGACAGGTTCTGATCTGTTTTAGCAGAGGACTTTAGAGCCCTAATGGCTCAATGGTTGGACTTGATGATCTTGAAGGTCCCTTCCAACATAAAGGATTCTATGATTCTAAGGTGGGAGTGTGTCCTTTTCTCTGCTCAGTAGGTCAGGATTCTAGTTTACTGACTACATTTATACATTCAGACAATGAAGATACACAACTTGTTCCTCACTTCTTTGTTAGAAAATTGTGTTCTTCTTTCCTGTCTACTTCCTGAGATATATTCTTTCCACTTTGGGCTTCATTTTCACATGATTGTGAAGCTGTTGGGAGGGGGAAGAAGAGGTAAATGAATGATATTAAGGTAGCACAGGATTATTTTGTTGCCTACTTGTATACTTAATCTTCCAGCAAATTCTGCACATTTGGATTTTAAATGTTGCAGAGAAAACTGGATTGGCCAAATGTGTTTGCTTTTATATCATTTTGTGCAGCTGTTCTAATACTATCAATCCTTTGGGGGAAGAGTATCTTAAAATGAGAAAAACAATGTGAGATTATGTCTTCATTCTAAAAACAATCTTCCTAATCTGATAAATTTAAACTAGGAATACAGTTTATCAGGGGAGTTAACACATATGTGCATGGGAGTAAACATATGTGTGGATTCTTTGTTTCATAGGATATTCAGTTCTGCTTGTAATGAAATTTGGTAATTGACCTTTGGAAATCTGGCCTCAAATCCCAGTATATAATTTACTTCCTTTCCTTGGAATTCTGTTTTGGCCACTCTTTTCTGTAGTGTGTGGCCTGAAATGATGCAATGAGTGATGCAGTGGAAATTTTTGTGAAGCTCTTAGACTGTACCGTCTGTAGTATTCAAAGTTAGTTTGGACATTTTTGGTAAAAGACTTGTCTTTATTTCAAAAGAGACATTTTTGACTTACCTTTCAATTAAGTGAAAACAGGGCAAAGTAATAAAATTCTTCTCTTCATGGAAAGGGGTTTATTTTCTGGTGTGTTTTTACCTCTGGTAGATTTTTCTGTCTGGTGAGTTATTCAACTTTTCTCACCATTTGGGATAAAAATGAAAACAAAACCCCTACCCCAAAAATAAACAGTATATTCCCATCTTTGAAATAATCTTTGCAGCAGCAATTTCTAGAATTACTTTCTGTTGATAAAAATAAAGTGTCTTAGGGAAAGTATAACCACATCCTAATCTGAAATTATTTAACTAGCTTTTTATGCTTCTAAAATTCAAAATGTCAATGGCCAGCTCAGTAAGCATAACTACGGTGGGAATTACATATCATTCATGGACTCTACAAAATATAGTGGTTTCTCCCTAACTACAAATATTTCTCCAGATTTGTCTTCCCTTGTGTCTGTACTGTTGATTTGCTCCATTTTTCACATGTGACTAGGTCTTCAGAATTTATTATCTAAAATAAAATAACAGTATTAATGACATCCAACATAAAAGAAGACATCAGTTATAAAACAGTCATGTTATATTAAAATATTGGCTCCTGACTTTTGATATAAAATATTTTAACTTGCGGCTTTTAACTTCAAGGCATATTTTTTGTTAGTAAGCCACACATGCAGCAAAATTTCTCTGAGATGGAGCATTGTGGTCTTCAATCTGGGCATTTTTTTTGTTTGGGGCATTTATGTTTGTCACCTCCCCCTCCCAGTTAAAACGGCTTAAATTCGTGAACTTAGGGTGTGGAGTCAGATGATGCAAGGTATGAGACAGGACATCTGTAAACGTTTTTAATATCCACAAGAGCAAAATATACGCAAGGGAAGTTTGGTACCAAATGAGTGATGTACTGTTGCAGGTAGTCAGGAAGTGCACTGATGGAGGTACATCGGGGATATTTTAGGAGCACTCTGAATGTAGCAAGTAACGTTAATACCAAGTGTTCCAGCAGGCTTTCATAATAGCATGAGGTTTAGCACTCATGAAGGAGGTTTCTTGCCCCTCAGAACCATTGTTTTTAATGCCTCATGAACTTTGGATGTGTTTTTGAAAAATCCTCACTCGTCTGCAGAGCTGATGCTTTGAGTCCCTGACCAATATAGGTGAGTATATCAGAGGTAAATTGCAGAACCATGATGCTTAAAACTGTGAAAAACTTTGATGCACATTGTGGAAACAAGCTCTGGATAGACAGATGGGCTGTTGTTACTTAGCAGACTTAGTAAGGAGAAAAAATGGAATCTGTGGTTCCCTTAGCTGACAGGTACATGTTAGCAGAAACTGTTAGTGAAAAAAGTTTTAAAGTAAGAATAGGTGTGTCAAACGAGAACAAGGGTTCATTTAGCCAAGTAGCGTGTCTTCAAAGCATTCATTAGGAAGCTTCAATGGATTACTCTTCTGAGAATTGATATGACAAATCTCTTCTTCATAGCACATAAAATTTCATAGTCTGCAAGAGTCTTACCAAGAGTTGAACAATTCAGCCAGCTGTGTAGAGACTTTTGTTCTTTTGTCTCCTTTGAACCTTACTCCTGCCATCTTCATTTGGTGACTCCTCCCTGTAATTCTTATATTTACTTTGGAGACTAAAGATGAGCGAGTTCAATAGCTTTCACTGGAAAGAATGAAGGTTTTGACTAAATACAAAGAAAAGATTTTTCATTGAAGACCAACTTAGCATTGGCAAATTGCACAGAGAGGCTGTTCAGTCTCCATCTTTGGAGAATGACACAAAAAACCCTAATTGGACAAAGCTCTGAGCATGTTATTCTGCATTCAGTATTGACTCCTCTTTGAACAGGAGGCTGGAATGGACACAACCAGAGTTTCCTCTGAAGTTCAAATGATTCGGTCTAATTTATCTCTTCCTGCTGCTTCTGAATGTGGTTATTGTTATTTTATTTAACAATGCTTTTGAAAAAAGCTTTTCCATATATTTAATCACTATTGTTACCAACCTCTGAGCTTCTCTGAAGTCTATAAAATTCTTTCTGAAATGAGGTTAGATCTAGACTACATGCAGTGTTTCAAGATGTATCTGAACATTTATTTATAGAGTGGTTTCTTGATATGCTCTTTTTCTTTTCCTATTCCTTTCTTAATCATGTCAGACATTTGGGCTTTTTTTTTTTTTTTTTTTAACTGTTACCGAGCAGTGAGATTATGTTTCCATGGAGCATTAACTCCACAGTCTTCTTTTAATAGATTGTCTAGGACTTCACTGAACAGCAAGGATGTAAGTGCACATCCCCATGGAACTCCAGTGATAATCTTCCAAGGCAGATCATGACCATTTTCTCCCATCTTCTGTTTCTTTTAACTACATGATCATTTATGCAAAGACCTTTTATTATTTCAGCATCTTCCTAGTTTTCTCAAAAACTTTGGCAAAAACCTTCTCTGTGTCTAAGCAGTTTATTAGCCAAATCAGAACTGTGACAACCCCCTCTGAAGAATTTAATTAATGTGGCATAATTTCCCTTTAGGAAAGCTTAGGTAACTGTTTTCTACATCAAATTTCTCAAGAGATAGTTTTTAAATTTCAATTTTTCTTTATATTGTATATGTAGGTTTACTTAACCTGATGTGTTATTTTTGATTGACATATGCTACGTTTTCCATTGATTTACATCTACTTGTATTTCTTGCAATTTGACAAATAAGCAAGGAGCAAAAGGAGATAAAGATTTCAAAGTGAGCCCCCCAGTCTACAAAGAATTCTTCTCCTGTGAATCAAAGAATTCTTCTGCAGTGATACAGAAAGGCTCTTTGTACTCAAAGCAGGTAGACATATGAAAGTCTGTGGAACTGTGCTATAAGAAGTCAAATAAATTTTTATTAGTACTACATGAAGAATGGAACCTTTACACTTGTTAATATGATAACAGTGTCTTGGAGGAACATCCTTTTCATTTATGTTTTAATTTTTAAAATCAAAACTTCAGTTTTAAAAGTTTTTCAGATACTTTTCTTTGGCAATTTCAATAGAAAGCTCCAGAATAAGAGAGAAGATACCTCAGTGCATGTCTTCAGGGTCCTTTTATTCAACCTCACTCTGATCTCAGCTGTAGCACTTTCCTTAATGTAACTACTGACTGGCTATTTATAGATGCCTTGTTTTTATTGTTCTTAAGGTTGATTGTAACTGGAATGGGAACTTTTCACCAATAATCATTTTGTGATGTGCAAAGTTTGAATACAGTCATGGAAAAATGGCAGTTTATGAAAGCAAGAAGAACAACATAATCTAAATTAACAGAAATTTATTTAGCTGTTGTTTTAAAATAAATTTTTGATTTTTATTTTCTTATCATAAGTCTAGCTCTAGGCATTGACTATATAGAGCATAATGTAAATCTAAATTCCCATCACCTGGCAAACTCCTGCTCATGGGAATAAAGCCTTTGTTTACTATCAAGTATTGATTCTTAAGATAATGCTATTATACAGAATAGGAGAATGGAATGCTTCTATAGAGAACTGTTATTTCAAATTAAGTTTAGAATTATTAACACATTATGCATTGTCCATACATTATGCATTGTCCACACTGTGCTAAAGGCATAGAACTTTTTCTTTTAAGTAAAGAGAGTTTCTCCAGTGGTCAGAATACCAAATAACAAAACCAAGTTTAGACTGCTTAAAAGATATAAGCTCACTGAGAATGGATTCCTTCCTCATGAAGCAGAACAACCTGTCTTAAGCATTATGAAATAATAAGGCATTTAATTTGTTTTTTTGAAATGTTTGCAGCAGGCTGAAGCCTGTGCCTGGAATCTGTTATACTATAAATCACCATAGCATGGAATATTACGGAGAAAATTCCCCATTTTCAAAAATTATTCCAGTAAATCAGTGTGGCCATGAGCAAGCAGAATTGGTTCACAAAATGAAATCATAAGTATGCATAGACTGATTGTCATACCTTCTTGGCTGGGAAATTCTTTTGTGAATGTGATACTTCATATGCAGAGAAGACATGGCCCCTTCCTAATATTGACAGAAATTCCTCTAAATGATACAGGATAACTCTTGTATCTGTGTCATTTGTGCTGCAGTGCCTGACTATAAGCAAAACTTTTTGATAAAACAGTTCCTGAGGTCTTCATGAACACTGACTTTGTATGCTGGCATTTCCCTCATGAAGACAAATAATTGCAGCAAGGTTTTAAAATGACTTGACAGTCTAATCTCTCATGTATACTTTTCCTGGCAAACAGACACTGGGATTGAGAAATTTCTGCTAATCAATTGTTTCTCTTATCTTTGGCTTTTTGGCTTCAAAACATCAGGTGAGTTGAATTAATTTCTGTTTTACACAGACAGTTAATTTAGGATTAGTAATTGTTTAAAATTCTGACTGGGTTGAAAGGAGATGGAGCTTTTGCAATAGGCTTCAATGGGAGGACATCAAATGATGTGTATCATTCTGTACTGTACATAGTACATGTTGGAGTTCTGGATCTTAGCTTTGTTATCCGGTATAGAGATTTGGAAAATAAGTAATTAGCTCACTGGGCTTATTCTTCAATTATTCACTGTGAACTAGTAAATGATTTATCAGGTCCCACAGTTCAGTTTTGGAGATCTGATTTACCTCTGTTGTGGTAAATATCATCAGAATTTAGCTTAAAATACCTCCATGAGGCCTTTCTCTGACTAAAGGAGAAAGCATTCCTGAAGAAAGCCTTCCCCCTGAAGTGCCCCTGTGTAATAGGTACAATGCTCTGGGGATGGAAAATGGGGAGTCAGTACCAGGCAGAACCCAGGAAAGGCCAGCTGTGCAAAGCTGGTCCAACCACCCACCTGCACCAGAGCTAGTGCCCCTAGAAATGTACAAAGGGTGTTAGTTAAAAGGCTTCTTGCTGAGAGGGACCACAGTTCCCATTTATCACCCAGACAGTTTGCTACCTGCCCACAGCTCACATCCATCACGTCACGAGAGGCTACCAAGCCTGGTAAAGCCTACGGACTACCACTTGTTCCTACTAGTCCAAGTAGGATCAGAGGGGTCAAGGCTGAAGGTAGACTGGGCAGCTGTGATCATGCCCTAGTGGAATTCTCGGTCTTGAGTGGTATGGGTGGGTAAAAAGTAGAGTCAGGACCCTAAACCTCAGAAACACAAACTTTTGGCTGTTTAGAGTGCTAGTGCCTGAAAGCCCTTGGGAAACTGCCCTCAGAGGCACAAAAGCAAATGAGAACTGGGATATACTTAAAGACATTTTTCTTGGGGTGCAAGAGCTCTCAATCCTTATAAGCAAGAAGCTGGGCAGGGAAGACAGAAGACCAGCTTGGCTAAGTTAAGATCTCTTAGCCGAACTAAAACACAAGCACAAAATTCATTGCCAGCTGAGACGGGAATACACATCCTGGGGAGCATTACAGGAGTTATGGCTCAAGAGTGAAGGGAGGGGATCAGAAAAGCCAAGGCATAACTGGAGCTGAATTTGGGTAGAGATGTGAAAAATAGCAAGAAGGGTTTCTTCAAGTACATAGGACAACAAAGGAAGGTGAAAGAAACTCTTCCTCCCCCTTGCTGAGCAAAACGGGAGACCTGAATACAACCAACATGGCTGAAGTCCTCAACGCTTTTGCCTCAGTCTTCACCAGCAGGTGTTCCAGCCACACTGTCCAATTCCCAAAACCCAAAGGAAGGGACTGGGAGCATGAAGTACTGTCCACCAAAGGAGATCAGGTTTGAGACCATCTAAAGAACATGAAGGTGCATGAGTCCATGGGACCTGATGAGGTGTATCTAAGGTTTCTGAGGGAACTGGCAGATGAAGTTGCCAAGCCACTCTCCACCATATGTGTGACAGAGAAGGTCAAAAAGCCACTCTCCACCATATTTCAGAAACCATGGCAGTCTGGTGAAGTTCTCGCTGAGTGGAAAAGGGGAAAAATAACCCTCATTTTTAAAAAAGAAAAGAAGGAAGACCCAGGTAACTACAGGCCAGTAAATCTCACCTCTGTGCCTGGCAAGATCATGGCACAGATCCTCCTGGAAACTATCTAAGACATACGGAAAATAGCCACTGTCACTTCTCTAAGGGCAAATCATGCCTCACAAATTTAGTAGCCTTCCACAACAGGGTTACGTATTGATGGATAAAGGAATACAACTGATGTCATCTACTTGGATTTATACAAAGCATTTGATACTGTCTCATACAATGTCCTTGTCTCTAAATTGGAGAGACATGGATTTCATGGACTGACAAATCAGAGGATAAGAAAGTGGCTGGATGGTCACACTCAAAGAGTTGCAGTTAAGGGTTCAACGTCCAAGTGGAGACTAGTGACAAGTGGTGTTCCTCAGAGGTATGTATTTGGACCAATGCTGTTTGATCTCCTTGTTGGGGACATAGGCAATGGGATCAAGTGCACCCTGAGTGAGTCTGCAGATGATACCAAACTGTTGTGTGGTCAGCGTGCTAGAGGAAAGGATGCTGTCCAGAGGGACCTTTACAAGCTTGAGCGGTGGGCCCATGCAAACTCCGTGAAGATCAAGAAGGCCAAATGCAAGGTCCTGCATCTGGGTCAGAGCAATCTAAAGCACAAATACAGGCTCGACAGAGAATTGATTGAGAGTAGCCCTGAGGAAAAGGACTTAGGGGTACTGGTGGAAGAAAATCTGAATATGAGCCAGCAGTGTGTACTCACAGTCCAGAAAGCAAATCACATCCTGGGCTGCATCAAAAGAAACAGTGACCAACAGGTTGACGGAGGTGAATGTCCCCCTCTATTCCACTCTCATGATACCCCACTTAGGGTATTGCGTCCAGCTCTGGAAGCCCCACTATAAGCAAGACCTGTTGAAGCACGGCCAGAGATGGGCCATGAAGATATTCAAGGGGCTGGAGCATCTCCCCTGTGAGGACAGTCTAAAAGAGCTGAGATAGTTCAGCCTGGAGAAAAGAAGGCTCCAAAGAGACCTTATTGTGGCCTTGCAGTACTTAGAGGGGGCCTTCTGGAAAGGTGAGGAGGGACTCTATCAAAGAGTGTGGTGATAAGATGGGGGCTAGTGTTTTCGAACTGGAGAAGGATATATTCAGATTAGATATTAGGAAAAAGTTCTTCTCTGTGTGGGTGGTGAGACACGGAAGAGGTTGCCCAGAGAGATTGTGGA
>NW_008627076.1:0-4203 GCF_000691845.1 Merops nubicus | reverse complement strand
CACTAGTTACAGGTCTCCAGCCGGACTCCACAATTAATTCTATACTATAAACAGACAATTAAGCATCAATACTAATCAGAATGGGGCTTCTTGGGATTTGTCACAACATCTGGATTTTTTTGGATGTTGATGCAAGCACTTGGCAAGCAGACAAGGCATTCTGTGGGCAGAGCTGTGTATAATCCATCTGCTGGCACATACGTCACTTCTGAGTGAACTGGAAGCACCACATGGCCTTCCAAGAGAAAGATATCTGGCACAACATTAAATAGTCACCAAACAGACCTACACAAAGCTGATTGCCTTTGACATAGACATATTTCAGGAGGGAATTTGTGACTTACAAAAAACAGGCACTAATAAAGCCTATTTGCAAGAGCAGAACTCTGAGCTCATATCCTAACTCTGACACAGACTTCATTTTTCATCTCAGATACATTATGTAGGCCCAGATTTTTGCTTCTACACATCAAGTGTTCCAAGTGGGACTCCCTTCTGAAGGGTTATCTGCCCATGGCTTCCCCTTCATGTGCCATAGCAACCACATACACACACTTCCCCACATCACCACAAGGCTTAGTGAATGTGCGTAAAAGCATTCTGAAGAAGAAACATACCCTAATGCTTACACGTTTTAAGGATGAAAGCTTCAGTATTATTCATTATTTTACAGCATACCTCCAGGCATAAGGGATTTTTGCAAAAGATCTACACGGACTTTTAATTAAAACACCCTCCTCTGCACAATGTATATTGTATTATTCCCATTTGAACTAGTGGAAACCTGTAGCATAAGGCATGAGTAGATCCTGCATTCCATGGGTCACTGTGAGCAAAAGTGGTGGGTGATACAGTTAATATGAGGGAGAGTGAGAGCAAGGTAGTCATGTATGCATCTGGAAGTTAAATACACCATGTTAGGCATTTAAAATCTGTGGCATAGCCACAAAACTTATCTATTACATGCAGAAAACACTGGTGACAAGTAAAGCACAGATTTTGTTTTTATGAGATGCTATGTGTATGACCAACGTACTTCATGTGGCTCCATGTGGGATGGAAAAAGACTTCAATTTAGTCAAGTTTCAGTGCCTTTTCAGCACTACAATTCAGCTTCTGAGAATCTTGTTTATCTTAGCCATTCATACTACTTACATCAGACCTTTGCAGCAGCTGCCCAGATTATCCCTTTTTAGACCACAACAAACAATCAATACTCAGCTGTTTTTCTTGCATGGCTCTAATATTAGCTTTTTTAATTTCTACCCATCTTTGATGTTTCTGGTCACCAAGTTCAGAGGCCCTGTGGTTCAGATCCTTTACAGCACAGAAAAGTACTCAAGAAACATACCCTCACCTCTAGTTGATGTTTCCTTCAATCACAGAAATCTTATCCCAGGACAGTCTGAAGATCCCAAAGAACAGCTGAATAGTTGGACAAGCTGTCACTTCCATCACAGAACCTGTTTGGGCTAAAGTCCAAGGGATCAGCCTTGGAAGTATTCACATGTAGAATTTAAACTTAAGAGCCGACACACTTCAAGTGGAGCAAAACTGGACTCCAGTTAGGTAAAGAACAAAAGGTTCTACTCCATATGTGTTTACGCAGTGGATTTTCTTTTGATGCTTCTCAAAGGTGCCTAGAACTGCATCACTATAAACTTCTAGTCGTCACTGAAGCTATAGGAGCTGTGGCTGCATACATTAGTAAAGATAATCCCTACGACATGCAGTAACACAGGCACTGCTCACATGATGCTCATCTCAGACTTGCGTACAGCAGTCAGGATTAAAAAGGCAATGTCTCAAAACTTTTCTTTTTTCGTAGGAAAGGAGAGGTCTTCACACACCACCATTCAGATAAAGCTCAGTAAGGAACAAATTTTAGTCCAGAATTGCTGAAGACAAGTTCAAGTACCTGGACTTATGGCTAGCAAACACCATGAATGAGCATCATATCTTATTTATTTATAGTTAGGACTATGAAATACCTATATTAATCCCATGAAGATAGGAGGGACTAAACTTCAGGATGGCTAAGTTGATAGCACCAAGTTCCTGAAGGAAAACTAAAGTGTACATCCACCAATCCTCAGAAACAGCACAAAATGCCAAGCACCTTCAATGGCCTCAGAAAGCATCCTTGCATTCACACGCTGAGCATAAGAGCATTGTTAACACAGGACATTGATAACGAGGATGCCTTTCATAAAGCAGATGCCTGCCTGAGCCATTGTTAAGCACTCAGAGCATGCAGAAATTGAAGGTTACCGGGTCTCTTTCTTCTCCTCACTGCAATGAACTAGCAATCTTCCCTAGGCACCTTATCAGATAAAGTATTTTGTGTGCAGGTCCAAACCTCAGCCCACCCACACATGCTAACGCACATTCAGTGGCTGTTGGACTCCCGTAATCCAAAGAGACTTTCCAATACTGCATGTGGAGAGAAAGGGATTGGTGCTGATACATTCCTCCTCCAGCTGAGGAGATGAAACAGGAACTGGACTGTGACTGTCAGTCCACTGTGGTTTTCCTGCCCTTTTCCAAGCACTGCACAACTACTCCATTATGCAGGGGTAAGACTCTTACTGACCACAAATGCTGTGATTTCACTATACCCACATGCTCCCCACAGGCTGGACAGTCTGCAGAGAGTCTCCATTGTCCATAGGACCCTGAAACATATATTGTTCTAAGCCCCTCTGATCTGAGCAAGGCTCCACCACCATGAGAGCACAATTTCGCATGACAATCTTTGGACAAAAGTTAAATCACAGCAGGGTCTATTGCAAGCACCAAATAAAGATTTGAAAGCTGGGTTATAGGACCCTAAAGATATGTTTGTCATAGAAGTGCTGGTGGAAGCTTAATTACAATGATACTACTATATGCTGCTCTGCTAGGCAAGCTATTTAAGTCCTTTCAATAATGTTTTGCTGGAATGAGAGCAGTTCAAGCTGCAATGGCAAGTCTGCAATATAGAAAACATTACAGCGTTTGATTGTATTCATTCCAATGCACTCATTTTAATAGTTTTTTTTTCTGTTCCTCCACCTATCAGTAGCCCTAATCTCTAGAGAGCACAATTGCCTTTTTTCTGCCATTTCCAGTTAGTTATGATTTTCAGATTCAGCTTAGAGGAGCTTCACTCAATTGAAGATCAGCATATCTTTTTCACCTATCTCATTTATTTGAGGAAACTGAAGGGTTCTTACTGAACACTGAGCACATGATTGCACTGCACCCAAGCAACTCTTTTATGCTAGGCAATAAAGACCTGCAACATTTACCCTATCAAGAAGCCTGAGAAAATGAAATACTCACTAGATATTTATACAGAAGTAGGCAAAGGAAGGAATAAGACTGTATGAGTGGGGGTAACCTAGAGATAAGAGTTTTCCCAGCCCTGACATCAGATGGCAGGATGCCAAAAAAAAAGAATGAAGGGCATCTCCTCTTAGAACACAGTTTGGACTTTCTCAGCTTCGTTTGTTTCCCCTTCATTGTACTTTCCCAAACGAGGAACTGTTCCCGCCATCTGCACGTCCACACACATTTCTCCTCCCTTACACATCCATCTTTTCCAAACAAGATACCAAAGCCATCTTCTTGTCACATCTTTACCCACCCAAACTGTCCTCTCACCCACACTTTGTTGTGGTTTGAGGCTTGGAATGGGGGTGTGCCCTTCCAGCACCTGGGAGGACCCCCAGTGGGGGTGAACCATTGTATTCCCTCCCCGCTGATAAGAGGCAGGAAGTGGTTGCTAACTCCCCTCCTGACCTGCAGCTCCGAGGTGGAGGTTGTGCTTCGCTCTGTTGGACCCTGGGACTATTTCTGAGGGTTTTGTATATTTTGCTTATTTTTGTATTTCCCCTAATCTTTGTATATAATTTTTTTCTTACCTCCCTTTTTCTTTTTCTGTTCCTTGTTAAACAATATACTTCTTTTTTTTTTTTTTCAAAGTCTCTCTCTCTCTCTGTGAGGCAGGGGGGAAGGGGAGCACATAGTTCTGTTCCGTGTGGGTCCTGCCCTGAACCACTTTTTACATGGAACCAGGACACATTTCCTCACATCTTTACAAATAATACCATGATGTTCCTACCTAAACTCATTAAGGTCTACCTGCCTTGTTTTTCTAAATTTCTACTTCATGTCATACTTCACTTGGGCAGTGACTGGCTGGAGAGCAACCCTGAGGAG
>NW_008627075.1:415-2762 GCF_000691845.1 Merops nubicus | reverse complement strand
AATTCAGGGAGAAAAGAAAGCTGGATAAATGACCCGCTAGTGTAAATGAGTGCGGAGGGTGCAAACGCCTCGCAGAGAAGTGTGGGTCTAGGAACAACAGCATCGTCTGGCAAAAGGGAAAAGAGCTGTGCGGAGCTCACAGCCTTTCTCCAGCATCACGTTGGTACTTTATACATGCACAAGAGGGGAGAGAGAGAGAGATGCGTATGATACATGTACATGTGCACAAGCAGCGGCTGTGCAAGCACACGGGAGCGGTTCCTTTCACGTCCCTGCACAGGTGCCTCTCCCCACATGTGAAATGCTCCCTGGCTGTCTCCAGAAGAAACGGTTATACGCAATAATATATATGTAGAAATTAAAGTCTCTTCATTTTGATATAGAGATTCGGGGGGTTATTATACATTTCGTATATATTGCCACGTATTCCTCTCCACAGACCAATGTATTTCGGGTATATGCGCGTAGCTGTGAATATAACATATATACTTATAGTTACGCAGGGAATCTGAGAATTTGCAATCTGTCTAGCAATAAGAGAACTCGTTAGTTATATAGTTGCATAAAGGACCGTGTACAGTTACATTAAGTCCCATTAAGAGAGTGAATGTCGGTCTGCGCCGCTTCGCACACGAAATCACAATTACAAGTTCCTGACTACAGAGCAGGAGGAAATTGCCAGAAGCTGGGGTGGCCCGGTCCCCCCGCTCGGTACCTGCGACCTCCTTCCCACCGAAGTGCTGAGGGATTTGGGAAGACGGAGACGGGGAAAAGGAATTTACTCAGGGCAATTAGAAAGCAGGTACCGCTTCAAAAAAAAAAAAAAAAAAAAAAAAAAAGGATTTATTAAAGAGGAGAGGAGTTGAAATTGTTAAAAAAAAAAAAATTTGCGCATAAACGAGTCTAACAAAGTAGGGAAGCAGAAGCAGCTTGGCGTATAAGGTATCGCACTGGAACTGCTTCTACTTCAGACCTCGGGATTAATCAAAGAAATCGGTGCGGCTGATGAGGAGTTATTCAGCAGCTGAGCTCTGGAAAACTGCATCCCTGCTTTCTTTATACATTTTATTATTTTCAATTGGGTTGAAAAATTAGGAGTGTTTAGAGAAAAGAAATACACATTTCTTCTACCAGCGGGCTGGAAAGCTTTGGGTTTATTTTCCCTCTCTCTTCTCATCTTTCCTGCCCTTTCTCTTTTTCCTTCCTCCGAAGTTTGCGGTGGGGGGCCGCAGGGAAGGATGAGTTTGAGAAAGTCAGGAATTTAAGCGGTTTTTTGGAGGGGACTGTTCTCTTCCGCCCCTCCCTCAGCATTCATGGCTCCCGTTTACACCGATGACCCCTGCTCTGGAAGCCAGCAGCTCGGGCGTCTTACACCCTCTGATGCCAGGCAGGGGAAAGGGACACGTCTGGGCTCTTCCTGACAGAGTTCCTTCATTGTGCCTTTAAAATTCTCCCTGGCAGGGCTCGGCAAACTCTTCTTTGTCCGCTTAGGGGTGGCCGTGGAGGGGCTGGCGGGTACCCCCCTTTACATGGACATTCGTCGATGACACAACTTTCTTAAGAAACTTGCGGGAAAACCCAACTCCTGGCAATCAAGAGAAAGATGGCAGCTGCCAGAGATGCCCGTTGCCATCAACCCTCCACAACTTTCTCCGCTTCTAAAATAATTGTGGATAAGTCTACTTCCGAGCTGGCCATATCCTCCCTCATTTTTAAGTGCAAATCTTTAAGAGTGTTGAACGAGAATCTCCGTCCCTCGTCCGGTTCGGAGGCCAAGCTGACAAGCTAAAGGGGCGCTGGGGGTGGATAGTGCCCCACACGAGTGGGAGAAGGCAGGCGCTGCTGCAGCCTCCCGCACCCACTCGCGGGATTGTCACGGCCGGCCCTGTCCACGCACACAAGGACCGCTCGGGAAATAACCCCCCGAGAGTGTTTCCTATCGATCGCCGGGCGAAGAGCAGCGGGTTGCATCTCCCCACGACGGCCGGCCCCGTGGGATGGTGGAGGGGGTAGGGCGGGGGCGAAGGAGTTCTTAGGCCAATTTATCAGTTATTAAAGGACACTTCCTGGACCTACAGAGCTCAGGGGCATTTCTCATCTCAACTCCAAACAGGAAAAAAAAATTGTAGTCAGCTATCTTTAATCATTGACTCGAGGGCACATTTCACATCATCTCTCAAATCTGCATTTTTTATGAAGTGGCCAAAACGTGTGCTGTGTGCCTAATTTTCTCTCCCTTATAGGCGTTAAGAAGAGTAATGAGAAATCGGCTGGAAATTAACTTGTTTCTGCCCCTGCAGCCTTCTCCCCTCATGAGAGACTGGAACTTATATCCCCCTCGCACACA
>NW_008627075.1:0-346 GCF_000691845.1 Merops nubicus | reverse complement strand
GGAAGCAGCAGCGGGGCTAGGAGACAGACCTGCAAACTTCCCCTTTCTCTGCAGCTCCCAGACCATAACAGAGATTCTTGTCACAAGGACAATGGTTGTGGTCCCGGGATAAGGTGAAAGGCACACGAGTTACATCTCCCCCTGCTTTTTGCTCTCCCCGTCGATATTGCTCTCCCAAATCTCCCTGGCCCTTGAAACACTCTGAAAACTCAGCGCGTTCCAGAGATTCAGGGACCGGGGAGGCAGAGGGTGTAGGAGGACATTTATTTCCTAGGTTTTAATATACGGAAACGCATTATCATTGTTGTCATTATTGTTCCTCTTATCATTATTAGTGCCTGGAGCA
>NW_008627074.1:0-8368 GCF_000691845.1 Merops nubicus | reverse complement strand
GCGCTCGTTCTCAGCCGCCAGCAGGTCCCGCTGCTTCTCCGTGTCCGTGCCGCCCTGCCGTGGAAGGGCACGTGGGGAAGCCTGACGCACCCCAGGGAGCCCCAGCCTACCGTGCCGGAGAGCTCCCGCTGTGCCCAGGCTGCCCCCAGCCTGCTGCACGTGGGGACCCCCCCCAGCCTGCTGTGCTGGGGACCCCTGCTGTGCCTGGGGAGCTCCCGCTCTGCTGTCCCCGGGGGGACCCCAGTCCCCAGGGGGGCTTTGCTCCCTTCCCCAGGGCAATGGTGCCAGGGGACCTTTGCTGACTGTGCCCCAGGGCCACTGGTTGTGACATTGTGTTGGACAGAAAATCCCATGAAGTTTTCTCCCTTGGTGTTTCTCAGCAAACGGGGTACAAAACATGACCCTGGGGAAGTTTCAATCCCCCCACTCATCACTCATGCTTCTCTGCCCTCCCTGCGTGCCCCCTTCCACCTCTCGAACTGAGCTCTGGGGATCTACAGCTCCTGTGTCCCTCAGGGAAAAACGGCTCAGCCCAAGCCTGGTGGCAGCTCACCAGCTCCGAGCGCAGCCGGCTGATCTCCTGCGTCTGTTCCAGCAGCTTTGCCTTCAGAGTTTCCACCTGTCAACACAGGCAAGCTTAACCAGGAGGCATCTCAGCAGCTTTCAGAGGAGACCCCACGGTGCCACCCCAGCCACCAACATCCAGTCTGGCTCACACTTTTGTTGCGTCTTAATTTTCTACCTTGCTCAGAGCACCTGATTCACATGAGATGATTAAAATGAGCGTTAATGAAAGCCTTGCTTTGACCTTATTCAACCATGGGTATAATTTGTCCATGTTGAGCATTTGCAGAAAGTATTATTAAAAAAAATAATAGCATTGTCTTTGGAGAGGGAAAAAACCAAACCTATCCATAATTCTGTTTAAAGAGCCAGAAGCACCTTGTCCTGCCCTTGCCTTCTCTAGTTTTCTTTCTAGGAAAGTTATCTTGGGAGGAGGAGCAGGAACTCCTTCAGACATCCACATGTCCAAGTTCAACGGGAGGATGCTCCCCAGCATCTGCCCATCCCACGGGGACCTGGATGGTCTCTCCTCAAAACCAGATGGATTTAATAAATTCTCCATTTTTTTTTTTTTGTGCAGGGACCAGCAAGGCTCCCCCCAAAATATGCAGTTATTCAAACAAACAGCAGCAGCAATGAGTGCTTGGCAAAGGCAGCGGTCTTGTGGGCTGTGTTTTTATGGGGTTTGCCTACTTGCTTTGTCTCTCAGCCCCGTGCCCGAAAACCAACGGCCACTGGATGACCGTTGTCACCTCCCCAAAACTTATCCTGGAGAGAGCTGGACCTGGCCATGCACTTTGCTGTCCCCCAGATCCCAGATCCTCATTTCCCTGCGCCAGGAAGCCGCTGTGCTGCCAAACCCCTCATCCAGGTGCGACAGGCTATTGCCCCATCCCCGTCACCAGCATTTGCCAAGCCACCGGGCCTCCATGGACCATAATTTAGGAACTGCTTATTAATAATAAATTCAGATGTGTTGACAGGGCACTATAACGAACGACGATAAGTTCTGAAGCCACTCCCCCGTGAAGATGGCAGGCCGGGCAGGCAGCTCGGCAGGGCACAGCAGGGGTTCCGCGGGCGAGCGGGGAGGAGGCATCTGCTCCCCACGGCATGGGGACCCCCCTGCCCTCTGCAGCACACCCGCCCTGTGCTCCAGTGGGAAAATCCCACCTCCATATTCAGCAAGAGAGATTATCAAGGTATTTTTAAAAGAAGAGAGGGACTGAGAAGAAAGTCGTAGCTTGTTATGGGGAATCCACCACCCTAGCTGGCCAAGGCACAGGCTGGAGCCTGCCCCCAGCACCCTACCTACCTGCTCAGGCTTCTCCAGCTGCATCCTGCTCTCAGCAGGTGCCAGGGATTCCTTGGCAGCCGGATCCGGCTCGAGCCGTGGCCCGGCCATCCCTGAGCTTTGGAAGTCTGGGTCAGCACTCCGCCCCAGCTGGCACCGGCTGTGCTCGCTGCCGAACTGGCCGGGGCGGGGCCCGGTCCTGCCAGCACACACGCTTGTGTCATGCAGAATATGCCAGCCAAATGCAGGACAATTACCTCCACCTTTTTGACACCCGTGGAACAAGCAGAACCTGACTGCAGCAGCTTCCACAACAGCCACATGCAAATCCCTTTACGAGGAGCCAGAATATCAATCTCCCTGGGACGACCCGGGTCCTCGTGTTGAGGATGCAGCCACACTGGTGCAGGAGATGTTTTTTTGGGGGGGGTTCTGCTTGTAGCACCCAAAATGCTCTCCCCTTTACCAGACAGTTCTGTGCCTTCACATTAACTTTCTAACTCTTGACTCTTGAAAGTCACTAAAATGAATCTGCTGGGTTGGTCTAACAAGCTTATCCTGCTGCAACAGCCCTGTGCTGGGAGGATGGACGACTGCTGCAGGGCTCCAACCCTGGAGCCCAAAGCCCTCCTGATCCTGTCACATCCCAGGACAACACTATTAACACTAACAACACACCCCGTGCCCTTGACAACACTACTGCAGTGTCAATGCACTGTCAGTCGAGGGGCTGTAAGCTTCCCGAGGGAGGTGTACTCGAAGCTGGTGGGACAGCTGCAGTGGTCAGAAGCACCCAGCTCCCACATCATCCCTATGCACCCAAGAGGAGAAGATGCTCCATGAAGAAGGTCCTATGTTCCTTCCAAGCGTGCTCCTCACTAACTGCAAGCCATGGTGTGCTAGCCAAGCCATGGCCTGAAGCCAGAGATGCTGACGGAGCCCCTCATGGCCCCCTGTCCCCATCTTACCTGGCCTTGCAGCTGGAGAGAGTGGGAGAGCTCCTCATTTTCCCGGGCAGCAAGCTTCTCCTGCTGCCCCAGCAGCTCTTCCTGCAGATGCGCCATAGAGGCCATCACTTTCTGGATCACTGGGAAGGGCCGGGCTGCTGGCAAGCTGGCACGTTTCCCACCGCAGAGCCTCCCTCCTGCAGCGGGAGCAAAGATGGAGCCGGTCAGAATCCAGCCACCTTGCTGGCAACAGGATGCCAGCTATGGAAAGAGTCCCCAAGGGCTGCGGTGGAGATGGGACGGCGGGAAGCAAAGACTTGCAGAAGTTCAGCAGAGAGCAGTGGCATGCCAGGAGGAGCATCCCCAGCATGGCGCTGACCGTGGCCAGGGGCAGGGGTCCGTCCGGGCGAGCCCCTGTAGGGCGGTGGGAGCCGAAGGGACCTGCCAGGACCAGCAGAGCAGCCCGGGCCGTAACGCTGAGAGCCTGCCCACACCAGCACCCCGTGACCCAGCCCCAGCACACGCCGAGATGCTGCCGCCTCACTCGGGTAACAACCGCCTTCACCACGGCGCTCTGAATCATCCCGGCATCCTTTTTTCTGAATGAGCAGGTGCCGGTGGAAACCAGTATGTGATCGTGTTATTAAAGGCTGTACCAGTCCACAGAGATATAATGGAAGCCACATAAAAATTATATGGGTCCCTTAAAAGGCTGAGTTGCCTAATCCTTGCGTGTTCGGCTTTCTAAGCTTCCTAGTATTATTTTAAACATGGTTTCCTGCATGTTAATAGAGCCACTGGTGCTGACAGAAGCCAACCTGGCCATACATCAGAGCCTACCAAAGGAATCCCTAAATGACTTGGTAGTTCCCAAGAAGAAATGAGCTGGCCTGACTCATTCCCAACACGGGGATGAGGCACTGCGGCAGGCAAGCTGGTAGCTGGAATCTCAGCTGCCCAGTGCCCTTCCCTGCCTGCTGTAGGTTTCATCTACTGCCACCATGAACCTGAGGTTTTAAAGGCAGGAGGTGATGCTGGGAATGGGTGATGCTTTGCTGCCTGCAGGTGGCCACTGCCAGCTGTATGGGAAATGTCCTGAATACAAGAAAGAAGACTTTTTTTTGTCCATGAATCAGACTTTCCACCTTTAAAAGGAATTAAAGAGTCAGCAAAGCAGGCAAAAAATGAAATGCTGGGACCACAGCTCTGCTGTCGACAGCATGCCACAGGATTTATCCGGCAATGCCTGCAGAAGTAATCACCAGATTTTGTCTTCCTGACTTGAGCTGGATACCCTGAAAGAGCACCAATGTGTGCCAGCTTTTCTTTCTTTCCATACTGAAAGCACAGCCCAGCTCAGGCAGGGGACTGCGATATCCTCTTTAAACCAACCACACAAAAAATCCATCTCAAAACGCCAAAAATTAACAAGAATGCCAGCTCTTACCCCTTGGGGAGCATGCAGGGAGAAGACAAGATTACAGGAGGCACCATGGCTCCTGTGGAAACACCTCTTGTCTGCATGCATCATCCACACACATCTCAGGCTGGGACCACAGGCTGGATTCATAGCCCCACACCCAGCTGCACATCACATGGATGGGCACTGAGGGGTGATCCTTTGGAGAATGAGCTCCTCCTTACTCCAGCACCTCCATTCTGCAAGGAGCAGCCTTGCGAGAGGATGGACCTGCATTACATCTACCACCAGGCAGAGGTGCTGGTGGCAACGTGGGGCCTAGGCACCGCACACTGACCCTCCTGCTTTCCAAAATTCTTTGAAACCCATTCGGAAAGGCAGCCATTTCCACAGACCACAAGCCATCCTGCACCAGGAACAGCTCCTGGGATGCTCCATGACAAGCCCAGATAGTTGGGTCCTGGTGGAGGAAGAGTGGAAACCACAGGGATTCACCTGCCTCGATGCAGTCACGCACACTGCGAGCACTTCCACAAAGGTTATGTTCTCCTTCAGAGGAGGAAAGAGGGAGCGCTGAGTTTGCTGGCAGTCACCTGCTCTATTCACCTGGTTAAATAATTCATCGGTTGCCTGGCATCACCCAACAGCTGGTGTTGGATTCCAACCAAGACCCGATCCCCCCTCAGTGGGCACAACCACATGTCTACATACACCCCGAAAGAGGAGAGGACCCCCTGGTACCCGCAGGCAGGTGCTGGGCACTCATCCCATTGCATCTCTCCTCCCGAGTGCCTGCCGCCACATCCTGGATGCCCCCTTACCAGCTTTCTCCAGGTTCATGGTGGAGGCTGCTTTTTCTGCTGGCTCACGGTGGGACACTGGTGACTCCTCCGTGGCCGGTGTCGGGGCCCGGTGCCGGCTCTCCTCCCGCTGAACCTGTGTCTGCAAGAGGAATCGGGACAGAGAGCTGAGATGCAGCGATGTGATGGCCAGGAGCGAGCAGGGAGGAGGTGGCACAAGACAGGACAGCGGGGCCTGGGGAACCCTCCCTCCGAGGGATTTTGGTGTCAAGAAGCTGCTGCGGCGCACTCACCACGTTGCTTTTAGTTCTCCCCATAAACAAGGCTTTCCCTCAGCTTGGTCATGTAGCTGTATTGAATATTACCTATTTTTCTCTCTGTGGACTTAAAAAAAAGGGCCCTGGCATGCAAGCAGGTCACTGGTGAGCTATGGCTCAGGTAATGCCATGCCCCATGGGATGGAGCACAGTTCCCAAAAAAAACAGACAAAAAAATCAGGAAGGAGGGAAAGGAATACGGAGAAGGTCCCAAATTTCTGTATCTATCATATCTATCATTGCCTTGCAGGGAAAAAAAAAGAATCTGTTTTTTTAATCACCATTTAAAAGAGCTCAGTGGCATGGATGCTTTCGGAAAGCTAAGCTCCAATTGGCCGAGCTAACAGGATCACTCCCTGCTCCTCTCAGAAGTCCCTTTTCTTACTTCCATTGTATCTCAGAGCCTGTGGCATTGCCCTGTGGGCCAGTGACACCGAGGACACCGGCCCCACCCCAGCAGAGGGGTGCACACCCAGCACACGCCAAATATTTCTGAGAGTAATTTGGAAGCAGATGGCAGCAGCATCCTGCTGGAGAAGCCGCACGTCTGTGATGCCTCTACATTGAGACTCTGGAAGGGTTTTGCCAGAGGGAATCCATCAAGGCTGGTGTGCGATAAGAAGGTGTTTTCCTTCTCTTCAAAGCAGGGGAATTTAAATTAGTTGCCCAAAGCCCAGAATGTACTGCAGCAGCAACACCAGTACACAGTGTCCTGACACTGCCTCCAGCCATGGTGGCCTCCTTTCTCCTTCTCCTTCTCCTCTTTCTCCTCCTCCTCCTCCTCCTTCCCACTGGCAAACAACATCTCACATCACTGCATTTTTCTTATCACCATTCTGCCTTGAGCTCTCCTGCCTACATGACCCTGAAATGACCCAGAAAATGTTATTCCAGGCTGTTCCCCAGCATTTTTTGATGCCTTCTGACTTCCTGGAGATCCTCTTCCCTCCCCACCCAGGCAGCAGCTCTGTGTGAGACCTGTGGTGCCAGGGTCAAGGAGGCAGCTGGCAGCGGTCAGGGGGAGGACCAGCCATCTCCCACTGAGGGATGGCCCAGTCATGTGTAGGGTGTCCTTCCCACCCCCCAAAAATGCCCTCCCCAACTGAACCACATCAGGCTCGGTGCTCCTCACCTGGAGAGCCAGGCAGAGCCTGCCAGGGTTTGCAGTGTCTGGCCAACTGAGGATTTTACGCTGAACCGGTGCAGGCAGCAGAGGACCCTGGGGAGAGGCGTCTGCTCTGCTCCTGGTGACCAGCGTGTCCTGCCCGCAGCCTGAGATGGAGAGAAAAGCACTGCTGGATCAACCTGAGGTCCCAGGATGGACGCAGCCTTCAGCCTCACTCAGCAAACCCACTTCCTCCTCCCCGCTGCCACCACTGCACCAGTGAGACAGAGACAGTGCACGCATTTTATTAAAAATGCTAATTATGTTAATTAGAAAAATTAGCCCTTCCGGGGGAGGAGGCTGGTTGCCAACAACTAGTAATGAGAATTCAGTGTATAGCATCTGTCTGTCCTCTGCAGGACCAAATCCAACCCCTCCACTGGGGACATCCCACCCCTGCCCCTCGCCAAACCGCCCCACTTCCCACAGTCCTGTCTCGGAAAAGCTGCCTGAGCCGGCTTGCATCACTGAAACCAGAGGGATGGACCTTGCCAGTGTCACCTCCCTCCCCTGCCCCCTAATATTTCCTTCATTTGTCATGCAGCCAAACCCGAGAGCAGACAGGGCAGCAGTTCCCTGCCCTTATGAGCCACACAGAAGGAAATCAGCATCTCAAGGAGCTTTTTCCCCATAGCCATGTCCTTCTCTGCTGTGGGAAAAGTGGTTGGCAAGGGCTACGTCCCAATGGCAACTGCCTGGGGACTCCATGCCCCCTGCCCATCCACCTGCCACAAGCTCTGTCACCACCACAGGCAGCCAAATGTCTTCTCTGGCAGGCAGGGAAAAAAAATCAACAAACCACAAATAAAACCCCACTAATGCAGATTTTTTCCCTAAAATCATTTGGAGGTGCTTGGGCCCAAGGTGGAAGCAGCATCTGGAGGGAGTCAGTCCATCACTCTGGACTTCTTCCCAGCCTGTAATTAACCAGAACATTTTGCGCGCGCCGTGAAAACAAAGTGTTTCCAAAGTGCTGGCGCATGCCCAGATAAAAGGTGATGAGCTCCCCAGCCTGGCACAGGCAGTGGCAGCTGCCGGGCAGAAGTGACGAAAAAACTTGGTTTTGGAGGCTTTGATGCTGGCCGATGCTCATCTGGGCTGGCCCAAATGCCGGGGAAGAGGCAGTGCCCAGATAAGCAGCTGCCAGCATGTAGGAATGGTCAATGCTGAAGCCAACAGCAAAAAAAACAGGACCAGGGAAGGGGTTCAGCCTCCTCCTCCACCAAAACCCATCACCAGTGCAGGAGGTGGGAAGGGCTGGTCCCGACAAGAGGCTGCACGTTGGGGCAAGCAGTTGCCTGCTCGCCTGCCAAACGGCTGCCACGGAGAAAAGCCCTCAGCTCAACTCACCTACGGGGTCTGTGCACTGAGAGATGAGGAGCCCTTCCAAGGAGCCAAGGCCGGGGAGAAGCAAGGGCGCTGCGTCTTCCCTGCCATGCGTATCACTCCGTTTTCTTCCTTAGATGTTAAAGTTTAACCTTCCTCCCTAAGCTTCCCGCTCGGAAGGGCAAAGAGGGAGATGGAGGCAGCCCTCTCTGCTCGCACCCCTGGCTGCCTACCCGTTTATGCCCACTTCCGAGGCTCTGTTTCTGAAATCCCGAGCTTCATCCGGAAAGAAATGTGAAAAATGCAGGCTGGCCTGTTCCTAGCCTCTCCTTCCCCAAGCGTGAGGAAGGGCGTGAGCGAGCGCAGCAGGCTGAGCCCCAGGGGAAGAGGACGAGCCACCATGCCGAACTCACCGTCCAGGAGAAGATCCTTCGTCTTCCAGGCGGTGCTCACAGAGGGCACGGATCCCAGATCCCAGGCTTGGCGGGATGCGATCATGGCATGGGGGTTCCGAGCGCGGCGACACTTCTGCGGA
>NW_008627073.1:283-576 GCF_000691845.1 Merops nubicus | reverse complement strand
CAATAGTGTGAGAAATAATTTAGCACAAGAAAACAGATTCCAATTAAATTTAACCTTTATTAAACAAGCAGTTCTCTTTTAAAGGCAAGTGTAACAGAAGAGGAATTTCTCATGAGCTGGAAAGAGGTGGCCATGGCCTGTGGAGCAGCCTGGCAGCCACCAACACTGAGTACTACTGACTTTTTTTTAGCTTTTCTTGCAGTCTTGAGACTTCCAGCACTCCAGGGAATCTGACAAATCCAGCAGGGGTGATGAGGAAATCGTCCCACAGCAGAATGATCTCCTTATTGTCT
>NW_008627073.1:0-220 GCF_000691845.1 Merops nubicus | reverse complement strand
CATTGTCCCGGTCCCCTGCCCCCCCCCCCAATTCCAGTCCAGGCTCTGGACTGGGGCCAGTGGAGCCGGGGGGGGTGAGGGGGGGAACTCACACCAGGGGCCCTGGGAGAGAGGGGGCAGATGGGGGTACCCCAGCCCTGTGGGTGCTCCCGTTGGGGTTGAGGCTTTACCGGGTGCTCCCTGGGTGCCTCCCCAGACCCTTGGGTGCCCCCCTGAGACC
>NW_008627072.1:6567-39819 GCF_000691845.1 Merops nubicus | reverse complement strand
GGCTTCATTCTGCTCCCCATCCCTGTTATCCAGTGCAGGGGGCTGGGCACTCAGAGAACAACTGCTCTTACTGTTAAAGGCTGAGGCAAAGGCAGCATTCAGTATCTCAGCCTTTTCCCCATCCTTGGTCACTGTATTTCTCCCCGCATCCAGTAGAGGATGGAGATCCTCCTTAGGCTTCCATTTGCTGTTAATGTATTTATAGAAATATTTTTTATTGTCTTTTATGGCAGTAGTCAGATTAAGTTCTAGCTGCACTTTGGGCCCTCTAATTTTTCCTAGCAGAATGTCATTACATCCTTGTAGTCCTCCTGTATTGTCTGCTCCTTCTTCCAAAGGCCATAAATTCCCTCTTTTACTTGAGTTTCAGCCAAAGCTCTCTGTTCAGCCAGGCCGCATCCTATGATGAGTTTGGGAATTTGTCTTGATGCACAAGAGATGTTTGGTGTTTATTAGAGCACAGGGCAACTTCTTCCCTTCACAGAGTTTTAACAAGGTAAGAGTTGTGTGTGAAATTTTTTTGTTACAGCACATGGGGTTTTTTTGTTTGTTTCTAACTAGCCTATTTCATGGAAAGAATTTGCCAACATCCACCCTTTTGTGCCCCTGGATCAAGCTCAAGGGTATCAGCAGCTTTTCAAGGATTTAGAGAAGGACCTATGTGAGATTACTGGCTATGACAAAATCTCCTTCCAACCAAACAGGTAGGAAATTTTTTCTACACAATGATTTCAAAAACTTACCTCTAAAGAAAATGCACAAGCAAAAATACAAGTTTGTCAAGTTATGTTTGACAAAGAGAAGCCTTGAATGCAAGTTTATGATAACAGTAATTGTTTTTTTTCAAAAGTGCAGAACCTTATTTTGTTTTTCCTCTTCTAAAAGTTTAATGATTTGGTCTTTTCTGTTCTTTCAGTCTTTTTTCCCCATGTGTTCCACTCTGTGAAGGCTGATTTCTTTTCTATTGCTTGCTTAAAACGTTGATGTTACTGATACCATCCTATGAGCTAAAATTAAAGATTTGAAATAGGAATAAGCTGTATGAGCTGGTAATTATATAGTTGTTGAAATTGGTATTTGATGTATTAAGTAATTCTAGATTTGACTGAAGAATGTCTAGGATCTGCATGCTCACTGACATAAATAAAGCAGATCTGAGTGAGTACTGTTGCAGCCTGTTTTATGATACAACAGGAGCAGCAAGAACTTGCTTTACACTTAGGATGTCACTGGAGGACTTCTTATGATTCACTGTGTACACTTCACTAAACATTTCAGTATTAGTTTGCCTTTCTGTAGTCAAGCATTTAGTTCACTGCTAGATGGAGAA
Source organism: Merops nubicus (assembly GCF_000691845.1). Classification (NCBI taxonomy): domain Eukaryota; kingdom Metazoa; phylum Chordata; class Aves; order Coraciiformes; family Meropidae; genus Merops; species Merops nubicus. Next base: position 38,489 of record NW_008627072.1, on the reverse strand, counting down.
ATAGGGATCAACTCAGTCACCCAAAGGATTTAACATCATAGTGTAAGCACATAAAATGGCATGTTTGTCATCTACTGTTTGCAAAAGAGGCAAGAGCTGTTAATTAATGCTTGTCCATTTTGTAATTTTGTCATTGGGATGTGCCTCTTTTTATTTGCTGACACTTGCCTAAAGCCATTGAGAAGGATTAGTGCTGGGGCTGGACAATTTTGAAGTTTCAGTAGAGAAATCTGGCACTTTCTGTTTTGTGTGCTTGTGTAACAGGGTTTGTGTTCCTCTTGCAGTGGAGCCCAAGGAGAATATGCAGGTTTGGCTGCCATCAAAGCTTATTTAAATGCAAAAGGTGAACGTCATAGAACTGTAAGTGTCAACACTCATGTGGGGAAGAGCTTTGGGTGGGAAGTGGGGAAAGGAGAGTTGATTCAGTGGCTAGGGCCCACCTAGAGAGAAACCTAGGTTACATATCCTCATCTGTCACAAGTTTTCAGTATTCCCTGCTTCTCTGGTGGTTCCTGGGTACAGTCTTAGAAGCCTTTCTTTACAAACAATGGGAATGAGGAAAGGAGACTTACTTAAAGTGCGAGTGCTGGGTACTGTGCCCGGTCTGGCTGGGGTGGAGTTAATTAACTTTATTCATAGCAGCCCATATGGTGCTGTGCTTTGGATTTGTGACTAAAGCAGTGTGGGTTACAGAGGAATGCCTTGGCTGTTGAATAGTGCTTGCACAGTGTCAGGGCTTTGTCTTTCCCACTCTGCACTGCCTCACCCACCATCCCCCTCACAGGACAATAGGCTAGGGGCAGGCGAGAAGCTGGGAGAGACACAGACAGAAGAGGTAACCCAAACTGACCAAAGGGATGTTACATGCTGCATAACGGCATGCTCAGCAATAAAAGGTCAGGGCAAGGAGGGCGAAACAGGATAGGTCATGGTTATGGCATTTTTCTTCCCAAGCAACCATCCTGCCTTCCAGGGAGTGCCTGGCCATGGGAAGTAATGAATAAATTCCTCTTCTTGCTTTTCTTGCACACATGGCTTTTGTATTCCCTGTTAAACTGTCATTCTTTAAATTCTTGAGTTTTCTTACCTTACTTCTATTTTCTCTTTACCCCATGTGAGACAGGAATAAGTGAGCAGCTGTGTGAGTGTTTGGCCATTGGCTGGGGCAGCCTGTCATGGTCCTTTTTTGGCATGCAGCGTGGGGCTTGAGGTAATGACAGTTTTGAACTAAGCATGTTAATTTGTTAACTGGCACGCCCCTGTGTGGGTCACAGAGCTTGCTTGCTTTACTGTGTATTAGGCTTTAGGGCTTCTTAATGGCTGCTTTTGGCCTTTGCTGTTTGCTGTGCTGCTTTTCAATGTATTTCTCTGTGCTTGGGAGCATTCTGATAAAAGCATTGGCCTTATGCCTGGACTGGCATACAGCCCTGGCTGTGATGCTGTTCCTGTGCTGCGTGAGCTGCCTTGTGGAGAGAACCAGCAGTTACACCTCCCTCTTTAGAGCTGGTCTTGTCCAGCTCTGTTGCATGGACTCCTGAGTTTTTTATGCTCCATACATAATGTATTTGATGGTACTGTCTAACATTGTTGGCTTCTTGCTGGGTGTGTGGAACCTGGTTTGGTCTTGGCCTAAGAGCAAACAATTTGTTGTTGAGATGACAGAGAGATGTGCTGGGACGTGGCTGATCGCTGGGAGACGGGGTGTGTCACAGGGTTTGGGCAGGTGTCTAAGGCTGTTATCAGCTCCTATAACCTGGGATTTTACACCTGAACAGGCATGTAATCCCATTGGATTTGCACACTATTTGATGGAAAGGTGCCTTGCCTACCCTAATGAGATCTAGCAGGTCCTAGCACTTTTTTGGGGTTTGGCCTGTGCCTGGGGGGCCTCTCTCTAGTACCATCACAGCAGCAGGGGGAAAGTGAGCCTCTGCCTTTAAGGACACAATAGTTGAGACACGGACCCAAATCACAGCCACGGTGATTGCCCCAGTAGTGAAAAGGAAGTACTGGTAGTGAAAGTCATCAGGGGAACTGTTTCATTAATTAGTAAAGGAGGATGAAGAAGAGTCTGATCAGAAAGACAGTCCTTTGGCAAGGAAATGTAAGAAAGAAGTGATAGAAGTCACCCAAGAGGCAGAAACCACCCCATCCCTAATCCTGAACAAGATCCAAGATTGGCAGAAAAATTATGTTGGCCAACCAGGCAAGCATATTACTGCTGTGTTGCTCAAATGCTAGGATGCTGCATGGGATAGTCAGGAATTGAGGGTCGGGAAGCCCAGCAGCTGGGATTTATCACGAGGGACCAGGGATCAACGAAGAAATCAGAAGACAGCTGACAATCTGCAGCCTCTGGAGATGGTTCCTGTCGAGTGTGAGGTGTCTCAAGGGTGATCATGCCAATTACTGAGGGAATTGAACCCCTGCTGAAGAAGGTGTTCAGTATCTAAGATAATTAGCAGTGATGGTGATCTGCAGTGACCTGGATAACAATCAGATCTCCACAGATCTGCAGGACATGCAGTACACATGGACCATGTAGAGGAGGTCTGTCAAAAATGTATCAGTATCATATGCCCATGCACTGGTGATGATGGACTGGCCATACCTTGAGATACCAACTGTGGAGAGACTGTCTCGCATTGCCAAGGTGTTTCAGAAAGAATCCTATCGCCACAGGGAGTATCTTGGCTGTCAGGGGTGCCCTGTGGAGTCAGCCTACCCCCTGCCAGAGGAGAAGGTTGCCACAGGTGCACACCACATGGCACCCTCTGTTTCTTCTTTCCTGGCTGGGATAGGACACAAGGAAGAGGGATGATGCACTAGCCTCCAAGCTAGAAGCCCATGTACCTGAACTACAGGGGAAGACAGCTGCTAAGAAGGGACCGACCAAGAAGGCTGCCCACACTAGTTGCTGCCAAGACAGTGGAAAGCAACTATAAGTCCATCAGACACAGAATAAGGTCTGAAAATGCCTCTCATCCTGAGTTGGGTGAAGGGACTCCTGATCTGACACCACAGAGTCACAAAGCAAATACTAAAATCAGGAGTAACAGGTCCCTCCCTCTGGCTAAGTGGAGGAAATGGATGACAGAGATTAATGAACTGTATGGATTTGATGGCCTGGCATGTTGGATCTATGGGGGTATAAGGCTTTGGTGGATAGTGGTACACAGTGTACTATAATGCCATTGGGTGGGATGGGGCAGGACCCATCTGGATTTGTGGAGTGTCAGGTGGATGCCAACAGTTGTGTGTGCTAGATGCTGAGACGAGTGTAACAGGTAACAAATGGGAGAAGCATCCTATGGTGGTGGCCCAGAGTCTCCATGTATCCTTGGCATAGACTGCCTCCGAGGAGGGTATTTGAAAAACCTAGGAAGGTACTGATGGGCCTTTGCTGTAGCCATACTGGATGGAAAGATTAAGTGACTGTCTGCCTTGCCTGGCCTCTGCATTGTAGGGTTGCTGCATGAAAACAGCAGGTGCTGATTACTACCATGATGGGGCACTAGTGGCAGGGTTGCACCAGTTCAGACTCCCTGGTGACCCTCTGTAAGTTGATTCATCTATTGGAGAGCCAAAGAATGATAAGCAAGACTTAACCCTTCAATAGTCCCATAAGATCAGTGCAGAAGTCTGACAGAGGGTGGAAGTTAACAGTGGGCTGTCATGGCCTGAATGAAGGGGTACCTCCAGTGAGTGCTGCTGTGTGGGACAAGCTAGAACTCCAGCATGAACGGGAGTCACAGGCAGCCAAGCAGTCAATTGATATTGTCAATTCTTTATCCCTTTGGCAGCAGAGTGCAGACCATGGTTTGCTTTTATATGGAGAGGTGTCCAATACACCTGGAACCAACAACACCAGTGCTGGAAGGCACAGCCTCACCTGCCTTGTCAGTCTTTGACTGGAACAGGGTGAAGCCCCTGAACACCTGCAGTGCAGGGATGGTGCAACACAGCAGAGAAGGTGTTTGTGAATAATCCAGGTCATTCAGAAAGCTGGTGTTGCCACAAAACCAAAGCACGGTCAGAGCATCTGCAGGAGAGATCCAGTCCTTGGGACTAAAAGCCAAGCTGGACATTGTCACACACCTCCGGCTGCAATCATTAAGGTGGTAACTATGTCCCCACCAGCTGACAAGAAAGGAACACAGGCTTGACTAAGCATTGTGGATTACTGGAGAATGGATGTGCATGCCAGGTTACAATCAGCTTGTGAGCCCTCCCTACTGAGTGATTCTAAAGAAGAACCATTTTGAGTGGGCCCCTGAATACCAACAGGTCTTTGAACAGGTCAAAATGGGGATAGTTTGTGTGGTAGCCCTTGGGCCCATCCAGATGGGACCACCTATAAGAAACCTGCTGTATGCTGCAGCTGGGGAGCACAGCCTCAGCTGGAGCCTCTGACAGAAAACACCTGGAGAAATACAAGGTCAGCCTTTAGGGTTTTTGAGCTGGGGGTATTGAAGATCTGTCTGAAAAAGAGATACTAGCAGTGTATGAGAGAGGGCAAGTTGTTTCAGAAGTTGTTGGTGCAGAAGCAGAGCTCCTCTTGGCACCACCATTGCCTGTGCTGTTCTGGATCTTCAAAGGACACTGCTTAGAGTAAGTGGGTAACATTAGCCATACAACAGGCTTGCGTGGGGAACCCCAACCACCTAGGAATCCTAGAAGAGATCGTGGACTCATCAAAGGGTGTAAATTTCAAAGCCTTGCTCATGGAGGTGACCCATGTGCAAGAGTTGCTACCCTACAATGTGTTACCAGAAGGTGAAAAGCAGTATGGTCTGTTTTCCAGTGGATGCTGTTGTGTTGTAGGAAACCACTGGAAGTGGAAGGCTACTGTGTAGAAAACTACACCACATGTTGTCAAAGCTGTCAAACGAAAAGGCAAGTTGAGCCAGTTTGCAGAATTTGGCTCTAGAGATAGCTGGACGAGAAAAGCAGCCAGTATTGTGTGTCAGTACTGACTCCTGGATGGTGGAAAATGCCCTGTGAGAGTGGCCGCATCACTGGAAACAGACCAACTGGCTGTGCAGAGGTAGACTCCTTCTGGCAAGATATTGATGCCTGGGTAGGAGGCATTACTGTAAAAGTGCATGTCATACATATGCTCACAAGCCCAAGGACAGCACCACTGAACACCAAAACAACAGGCAGGTAGACCAGGCTGCCAGAATTGAAGAGACTCCGGTAGACCTGGACTAGGAACTTAAGGGTGAGTTACTCATAGCTCAGTGAGCCCATGAAGCATCAGGATGTTTAGGGACAAAAGGCTGGATTAGGCTCATGATCGAGGGATGAACCTAACCACTAAAGCTATCCCACAGGCAACTCAGGAATGTGAAACAGTGATTTGGATCCTAAGTAAGGTGGGTCTCGGCCCAGATGTCCATGCCTCAAAAGAAAATGAACAATGACATTTATTTTTGCTTTTTAAGGCTGGTATGACACACCCTCTCCAAGGGAACAGCAACAGATTATCTAAAACTTACACTGCTTGTAACATGAGTTGGTTCCCAGTATAGCCACTCCTGACAGAAGAAGCAGACAAGCCTCTTGTATACCTCGGTAACTACTCACAGAAGTCTGTAGGTTCATCCCGTTCTTGTCCAATCAAACTGTTTCAAATAAATTTCTGTAGGATATGTGGAGGTAACCTTGCTTCACAAGGGCCACAAAAACTCTAGATGAATAATGCAAATCCAGTTTGATTAACTGAGGATCATCTCAGTCGGTGACACTAGAGTTTGAAGCCTTGATTTGTATACACTTCTATATCAACTTCCTGAAAATCTGACCTTAAGGAATCGCTTCTCAGCTACACCGTTGTAACCTGACAAAATTGAGTTCTTGTAAACCTGAGAGGTGATATAACTGTAGTTAACACCAAAGAGGAATCAGCTCTTAGTGGCACACTATTTTAAGTAAAATTTTGAATTCCAGTTTTCTTTTGAAGAGAATTCTTTATTTGCATTCAATGCCAGGCAGTTATAGCTGAAAAATCTGGATGTGTTCTGAATAATCTGTGGTGCCTGGCAGGAAGGCTGCATTATTTGGAAGTGTTAGGTATGAGTTTAACTGGAAGTGAAATAGGTTGAAATACGTAAATGTGAGAAGTTAGTGGTAAAAGTTTCATTTTGGAGAGATGCTTGTGATAGAAGAACAGCCAGATTACCCCAGACCAAATGTCTGTCAGTCCCAGCATCTAGTCTTAGAGTGGTCAATAGCCAACTGGTAGACTCCTCTTGCAATGAGGAGCAGAAGGACAAACCAGGTATACAATGATACCCAGCACACAGCCCCAGCACCTGCACATCTTTAGTGTGGGAACTTTCTATTTTAAGTGAATCCTAAGGTACTGCTTGTACATTTTTTTAAAAATTAAATCTGATCCCTTTATCTTTTATGAGGGAAATTCTGATATTTACAGTATCTTGGAGAAAACATTCTGCAGTTTCATCACCCATTATCATATAATCATATTTCCTCATAAGATATGCTTTCTCTTATTTTTTGGAACTTGACTGAACTTGACTGCTTACAGTTTCATCTAATACTCTCACTCTTAAAAGATAATGAGCAGTTCTTCCCTGTTCACAGCTGGCATACTGTGTTAATTCTGAGGGGTTTGTTTTATCCTTGTCCATCCTCATTCTGTTTCCCTAGTTGGATTCTAGTTATTTATCCATCTTTCTCAAAAAAGCCATCTCATCGCTATCCTCAGAGCTTCTGTGTTCCTTTTTTTTGGTTTACTTTCTAGTTTTTAATGCAGTTGCATTTTTTCTTCCCCCTGCAACACTGCAAGATCTTTTGAAAGATGATCGGTTCAAAACTGTGGTCCTAGATGTGTACCATTAAGATCTGTTTCCTTGTGTAGTGTTCTAGATGTCTGGCTGCAGGACACTGTGTTTTGAATATTACTTTTCTGAACTATACAATCAGTTCCCTTAGTGACCTGGGTGATTTTTGATTAGCAGAATATTTGGCATTTCACTGTATATTTCCATTTTAAACCAACTATAAATAAGGGAAAATGTTAAGGAACTAGCACAGATACTTAAAATGTTCTATTACGATGACCTTTTTCTGCAGTGAAAACTGACTGTTTATCTTTCAGGTTTTTTTCTTGTATTGTCATGAAATTTTTATCCATGTGAATCTTCCCACTTACCCCACTGGAAATTAGTTTAGGAACATTTTCTGAGACCACATCAAAAACTTCTTGGACATCTTAGATTAGTTAGACCTTCCTTTACACACTCGGACAGCTGGCTTTAAATGGTAGGAAAAAAAGTCCTTAGTGCAGTAGTATCCCTGTCTTTTAAACCTGATTTTATACTGGGCTTTAGAACTCATTTGCCTCCTCAGAAAGGCATGGTCATTGTCCTGACCTCCTGGGAACTGTAACCTCTGTGTGAGGGAGCTACCTGTAATTGCATAGTGAGTGTTGTCTTGTTCTGTCTTTTTTTGTACATCCAAATCATCTCAGGCTATTTGGAATTCAGCCACTCTTTACAATTACAAGCTTTGTTTTGTGAGTAGTTTTACTCAGTGGGAAAGGAAATGAGGTAGAAATCTTATTCCTTGGACAGTTACCTTCTGATTATCCACATATACTTTGCTGTTTCTCTTATCCTATCTAAGATCCTTGGGCTTCTGTGAGTGTCTATGGTCCTTCTATGCTCAGAGATGTCCAGAGGTTAACTAGAAAGAAGAGAGCTTGGGGGTTGCTTGCAGTTACTCACACTTAACAGATATCAGATATTACAGTAAAATCACAATAATCTTGGGGGAAAAAAAGAGAATAAGAAAGACCACAAAATGTTGACATTTCAACTAAAGTGATGTTTTTCTCTTGGGCTGGAGAAAGTGGATCAACTTGTAAATGATGCTTCTTCCAGTTGATCTCATTTGCATTTGGTGCTCTCTTGTGGAAAAAAAGTACTGGCATTAACTGACAGCTCATATCTGTCCACTTTTTTGCCTAGCTGATAAAGTCCATACCCAACAGCTGCAGATGCAGCCCCAAAGGGCTGCATGGCAAGCTAGACTCCCTTTACATTTCTGCTGTGCAGCTACAATGGCTACAGATGTGCTGCAGAGCTTCCCAGCACTGGGGTGGGATGTCCGTGTTTCCTTTCAGCGCAGCTGTACGCTACAACATGGACAGTTCTACTGAAAGAGGAGCAAATATCCAGGTGCTGAGACAGATAGGTCTGTTCCTTGGAATAGCTTTTAAAGTAATCAACATTTTTTCTCACCATCTCTATGGAACATGAAGTAGAGACCATTGTACAGTTTTCCATGAAAAGAAAATGCCTTGCTGTCAGTTATTTAATGCAGTTAAGTTTGAGGAACTTGCAAAACTTAGTGAAATTAATCCTTCCAAGAGAACTGTAACAGACAAATGTTTCGATATCCTCCTTGAACATAAGCAAGCAATTGTTTTAGAAAAGGTATAGATGCTGCCTTTAGAAGGGGTGGAGTTCCTAGCAAATATCTGGAAGTAGCCTATGCTCCATTTCCTAACTAGCAGTAGCAAGAACCTACATTTAAGTAAAATCACTTCTCTTTTTTTTTTTTTTTTTATGAACTGCATAAAGCATTTAAGTAGCCATCTGAAACTTCCTATCTAGAGCAAAAATATTTGAGTCTAAATTTTAGTTTTGAACAGAATACAGAAGAAAATGCTGAGGATGAGGCAGAAAGTTGAAATTTGATAGGTTTTCCTTTCAAGTCATTGTACATATGGAGACTGATTACTGTAAAAAAAAAAAAATCCTTAAAAAAAAGAGGATGAAAGGGTTTTAAATGTGAGCATCTGAGATAATATTTTGGAACTACAGTCTTAAATATGACTTCTGCAGCAAAGATAGTTTTTTTACCCAAGATTTTTTAACAAGTTATAGTTTACCCCTTCCTTCTTTTTCCCTTCTCAGGTTTGCCTTATTCCTAAATCTGCTCATGGTACAAATCCAGCAAGTGCACAAATGGCAGGGATGAAGATTCAGCCAATTGAAGTGGATAAAAATGGGAGCATTGACATCCCTCATTTAAAAGCAATGGTAAGTATTTAATCTTTTATTTTTGAGGCAGGAACACTGCTTCTTCTCTACAGGTAATAGTGTTGGCAGCTGAATCAGATTTTTCTTTGAGAGAAAACAGGGCAATAATAGTGAATACATACTTGAAAAGGCTGGGAAATTATTTCCCTTTTTGTGCTCAGACATTAGTCACGTGACAGTTGTGAGATTTCCTTTAGTTTGAGGATCTTTGGTGTACGAGTGGGTTTAGAGGGTCTTTCAATACAGCAGGCTCTTTTCAGCAGACCCTTTTGGTCTACCTCTAGTATTTAAAATGAATGAAGCATGTTCATGAGCATGAAGCATTTGAAACTGCACTTAGCCTTTGTTTAGCAAAGCTCAGGCCCATCTCTGCTGGGAAGGGTGTTGCTAGGCAACTTTTTTCACTTTCTTGGTTAGAGTGGCTGCAGGTGAATCTTGGGAATCGAAAGGATTAGCAGAACACATTTCCAAATGCACATATTTGAGCTGGCTTTTATGGTAGTCATGGAACTATTGCTGAAAGTAGGGGGATGGTCATTAGATCACATTTCTTTGAAGGCCAGACATTTCACCTGGCTTGTCTTAAGGTCCCACAGGTTACTGCTATACATACATCTTTTAATACCGTGCCTTCTTCCTAGATGTAAAGTTCTGATTTATTGAGAAAACAGTCTTTCCATAGGCATTGCTGAAGGAAAGAACTGAGTATCTTTTGCTGACTCTAAATTATTACCTGTTGATAGGTTTGCTTCTCACCTGTAAAACACTTGATGATCTTAATTACATATTTTTTTAATAACCTTCTCTTAACAAGCTTTAGGAGCCTCAATGACCCTTTTCTGTCTGTCCGTCCATGCCAACAGGTGGACAAGCACAAAGAGAACTTGGCAGCCATCATGATCACATACCCTTCCACCAATGGTGTGTTTGAAGAGGAGATAGGAGATGTGTGTGACCTGATTCACAAACATGGAGGCCAGGTTTACTTAGATGGAGCAAATATGAATGCCCAGGTACAAAATCTCCTAGGTAGATTGGTTACAACTGGGAGTATATGTTTCCTTGGAATAAAACTAGCACAGCAGTACTCAGTTCAGACCATAACACAAGTTCCTCACAAGGTAGCACAGTGTTTGGGGTAGGAGGTGGGATTTCAAGAACATCAATAAAAATCAAGTGATGAAAATAATTCTCTTTTATCTGCTTTTGCCCTGAAATGTGTTGTAAGATATATGGGTTGTTTACTGAAACTGGCTTGGTCTGGCTAGTCTTTATCAAAGAGAGTCTTTACAGATATGAGTGAGAGTTCCTAGAGTAAAAAATTGTTTGCATCAATCCTTGTTTATGATGTATCATATTAAAGAATAACAGAAAAATGTAACATCTTTTTCTATCAATTTATCTTGAGTGAAGTAATAGGTCTTAAAATGGCATGTAAAGAATATCTTGAGATGGAGTATTCCCTTCACAGGTGGGTCTGTGTCGTCCTGGAGATTACGGCTCTGATGTCTCTCATTTAAACCTTCATAAAACCTTTTGCATTCCCCATGGAGGAGGAGGACCTGGAATGGGACCGATTGGAGTGTAAGTATCTCTTTATTAGCCTTTTCTTTAATTTAAAGAAAAAGAAAATCCCTTAATGAATCTTGGTTGGCAGTTCACTGAAGTAGAGCCACGAATGGGAGAAGGGTACTGTTGTTTGTAAACTTTTGTCCTTCCCCAGAATAGTCATGTGCTGATCTCATGAATGGTAAGCTCGGTTCTTGAGTATTCCCAAACCCGGCCCTTTAGTGTGTATGGTAGACCTCGCTCAGCAGTCTGTTTTCTGAGAAAATGAAGAGGTGATTTGTGGACTTTGAGGGCTGATACTGTACATGGTCTAGAACACAGAAGTGGTACGTGGACTGTATGAATCTATCCTGTAGGGCAATCATATTCCTTTGAAAGAAAATAATCTTTAAAATAAATAATTTTGATTTGGGTAGCTGCATGAGTATTTTGTGATATGTTGAAAACTGAGTGCCATCTTCCATTGTCACCTGTTATGCTAATAAACTTTCTGTTGAAGAATACAAGAAGTCTGCTTCCTGGAGAACTGTGTTTGAAGGGAAGGTGAAGAGAAGCTACTGCTAAAACTGTCCAGAAATGGTAACAGAGGAGCACACACTGAAGTTCTAAAATTAATGTTTTTGTTTTAGGAAGAAACATTTGGCTCCCTACTTGCCCACTCACCCTGTCATCAAAATACAGCTGGAGAAGGATGCATGTTCTTTGGGTACTGTCAGTGCTGCACCTTGGGGTTCCAGTGCTATATTGCCCATTTCCTGGGTTTATATCAAGGTGCGTAGACTGTTCATAAGGAGTGTCAGCTGAGGATCTGTTTCTGTTTCAGCAAGTCTGAGGACCACTGGGACCACATGAAGAAGTTTAAGAGCAGCTCCTTGTAAGGTGTTTGGACAGACTGAAATGCATATGGCTACGGCATGCTCATAGGTTACTTGGATCCTTTGAAGCTCCTTATTTTCCAGTAGGACAGTGGAACAGCCTACTGCCATCCGTTGCAGGAGGAAGGTGTGGCAGGACAGCTGCTGCACCTCTGCAGCCTGCTTGGTTCTTCTGTCTCTTGTCTGCAATAATTCTTGAGACAGGTGGACACAAGGCAGAAAGCTGCAGTCGTGCTTGCCCCCCCTCCACTGGCTCTGCCATGAAAGTTTTCATGTTTAAAAGCTTCTTTGCAGTTAGTGTTCTTCTGAGAATATTTTTTTGTTGTAGCTGCATTTATTTGTATGATTGTGTTGTTATACCTGACCTGTGTGTAACATTTAACTTTCCTAAATCTGTTTAATAAGAACTTGTATTCCATGGGATGTTACTGAATTTGAAAACTGAAGTTTGTTTTGGCTTTGGATATAAGACAGCTTGAGCATGATGTATATAAATTTTTAATGCCTTGCAATGTAGTGATAAGCCTGCAAATATTTGTTTACATATATGGAAGTATTCAGCCAACAGAGATGAGAGTAGATTCAAGTTTGGTTTTAGAAGAGAGAGTGCTGGGACTCTGAGAAACATTTAAAGCTTTCAGTCAGAGGAAGAGTTGGAATGATGAACTTAAGGGCAGCCTTATTTGGAATACCCTGTAGCCAGTTTGATACTCTAACCATGGAAGCTTCTGCACTCAGGGAAGCCAGCTCTTGTGGAATTTGAAACAAACAAATATGAGCTGGTCCAACTTCCATGGTGGCTTTTAAGCTGTGGGTAAAAATCACTTGTGGGTATTACAGAATATTCAAACTGTAGAAAATATTACGAGAAGCTGTTTCTTTGCAGTGCAAAGTACCATCTGTTTACACTGTCCCATTTAAAGGGGCTACCTTGAAGGCTGTTTCACTTTCTCCTTTGCCAACTTAACTTCTAAGTGCAGTGTTAAAAAATTGAACCACAGCTCAATTCTAGCACTGTCCTTTTGCGGTGCTTTAAAAGAGAAAGAAGTGCATCTGTGTTCATTTGGCTCTGGTCATTGTTAATGCACAGTATTATTTCTGACTTTCACACCAGCAAGCAGGGTTTGATCTGCTGGGATAATCTGCACAGACAGTAAAGATAGCTTTTTGGGCAGCAATCTGAATGCACCTTCCCTGGGAGGTAAGGATGGTGACAAGCAATGTGTGCAGACCTTACAAGTGTGATGATGACATTCTTGAGCTCTGCTCACTTTTCTCTTCAGAAGAAAGTCCCTTCAGAATTCTTAGTTTGAGGAAATGTTTGGGTTATTCACTTGCTGACTTGAAGCAAAAACTCTTACACAGTAAGCAGTTTCATAAGGTATGTATATTGATGTTGCTCTCAAGTAAGGGCTTTTCTGTGAGTGTAGTGTGGAAAAGTGTAATAGCAGTGTGACTGCCTTAAAACTAGCCAGGTACAGTAAGGTGCTGTATGTTGTCTGACATGCTTCCCAGTACAAGAACACACTTAGCTTGCTTGGGAGTTGTTTTAGATCTGTTTCTTCATGTTATTCCTCTTTCAGACAATGGGAGCAAAGGGTCTGAAACATGCTTCTGAAGTTGCTATACTAAATGCAAACTACATGGCAAAGAGGCTAGAGAAGCACTACAAAATCCTTTTCAAAGGAGCAAAAGGCAAGTATTGGATGATTTATTTTCTTCTGCAAAACTGGGTTTTTTGCCTAGTGTACAGATTGGGTTGCAATATGGCTCTCTTTTAATGCCATGTGACAGCTGCATCACAAACTTTTCCTGATGTTGTTCATGAGGAGAGAAGTAACCTGCCACACTGCTCCTGTGAGGTACTGCAGTGAAATGGACATACTTGGAAGTAGAAGAAAAAGTGTGTGTTTGTAATTAGATAAAATTATGCCAAAAGACAGAGTACAATGAAAAAGTAGAAAAAGGAGAAGCAATGAAGTTGAGACCTCTGAATTTCCCATAATCAGTGGCACAACAGTTTAAGAACTGGAAGCAATTTTTGGACCTGTACTTTCTCTTGCACTCTTTCTCTAAAAAAAAGAAAACAAACAAACAAACAAAACCACCCCCCCCAAAAAACAAACAAACAAACAAAAAACACAAAAAAACCCACCCCAGATTTATCTCATTTCCACTCCTTATTCTCATTCTCCTTTGTGAGATGGGGGAGAATCCCCTTGACAATGCAAAATTCTTTACCTACATCCTCTCTCCCTTCTGTCCTGCTGTCCCTTGCAGCAGGACAGAATTACTAAGGAAGAGGTGAAAGATCTGTTACAGTAACAATCAGAGAATGCTATTTCAGTTTTTAAAGCTGGGTGGCACCAAAGAACATTTGAGTGCTATATTTGTGCTTGTAAAAATATGTCTGAAATTTAATGGAGTATACCTTGGCTAAACCTGCAGGCTGCATTGTAAGAGAATATGTTGTTTCCTCACAGAAGTGAAGCTGCAAATTTTGAAGGATATAGCAATGAAAATCAACAAGGTTCTCCAGGATCATGGCTATAAATTTAGATAACTTATGTCTTTAACTTCTATATAATACCAAATCTGAGCTTTCCTCCTGCATAACATGAAACTGATTATCTTGTACTTGGCTCATTCAGGATAGCCTAAGACCCAAATAGTGTTGGGCCACTGATAAACCAAATTATTTTTCAGAGTACCTGTAAATTATATATTTTGACCACCCTTTCCTAGCTCTGATTTGGAAAAGAGGCCTTTTCTTAATATGACATGGGACTCAGGGGGCCATCTTCAGTTACTGACATTTCTGTCTCTTATTTGATAATTTCTCAGGTTTGAGGTTTTGCCGAAGTCAGTATTTTTAATTTTTTTTTTCATGTTCTCCATAAAACCAATCAGTAGACTGCTTGGTAGATTGCATTATTTTGCTAATAAGTAATTGTAGTATATGCTTCTTTTTTCACAGGTTATGTAGCCCATGAATTCATTCTGGATACAAGACCTTTCAAAAAAACTGCTAACATTGAAGCTGTAGATCTTGCTAAGAGACTTCAGGATTATGGTAAAGTCAAATGTTTCTTCTTAAAAAAAAACAGCCTGAGTGAGAATTTCCTAATTGTCTTCTAAATGGAGACAGAAGCATTCTAATCATGTGTTTATGGATGGTGAATCTGTCATGATCATTTCAGGTCTCCTCATGCACATTAAGGGTGTAGAGAGACATCTGCATCAAGTTGTAGTAGCTGCTTAGAAGTCTGATGCTACCTCCCCACTTTTGTAAACTGCCCCTTCAAATTTGTGGTTACATTGCTCTTAAGCATGGGAGCAAGTGGGTTGGAGACAAGAGCTTAAAAAGATATAAAAAAAAAAAAAAGAAAATGTAAAGAAAAGGAGGACAAGAAAAATACTTTTGAAGTAGGATAATAGGATTTGAACACTTCCATCCTGACACAGTTTATGCAGTTTTGTACACGTGCTCTGAAGAATCTGATTGTGGCTACTCTTTGGCTGCCAGACAAGATGACCCATTGAACTGTTTGAACCTGTGCAACTGTGGTTCTAACAGATATGCATAAAAGCTGTTAAAACCTTAACCAGTAATGCCTTGTCAGTGAACTAGTCCAAGAACCCCCACTCTTTCTGTTATTTCTAAGTGGAAGATGGCTGCTATGGCCTTAAACAGCATGGACCACTTTAAATAGACTTTTCAGTAGGTATGGAGGCGAGTTACACGGCTAGGTTTAGTAAAGTTCCATCCTGTGCAGCCAAATGAGAAGTGTCGTGAGGCTGTAATAAGTGGTACTGCAGGAAGGGAGTCATGAGATCACCTTTTCTTTTTGCCTTGCTTCTCAGTGCAGAAATCTACACCCATCTCAATTTGCCACTCAGCAGGTAAAGTGACAAAACACTTCTACAGAAATAACCTGGGAGAGAAGCAATATGCTTTGGGCTGAACAGTAACAAAGCAGAAAGAGCAGGTTTTAAGAGCATTTCATTGTATCAGTATGTAATTTATTGCAAGAAATACAATGGCATTACTTTCCAGTGTCAAAAACTAAGATACTGGCAACACTACCAATGAGTTTAGTCCTGTGCAGATTGTAGAAAGGGCTGAATTTGAGAATCGGTTGACAGCTAATGCATATATGTTAACTCTTGACCTGTTGTCAGTAACCGATTTCTTCTCTATCAGGTTTTCATGCTCCCACCATGTCCTGGCCAGTGGCAGGGACGCTTATGATCGAACCAACAGAGTCTGAAGACAAGGCAGAGCTGGACAGATTTTGTGATGCAATGATCAGTATTAGGCAGGAAATTGCTGATATAGAAGAGGGCAGAATGGACCCCCAAATTAATCCACTAAAGGTAAGATGGCATGTAGAGCAAGTTACCAGCATCAGTTTAACTGTTGAGACTACATGAGACCGCTTCCTGGTCTTTCAGTACTCTTGAACTATGTGTAACACTGAACACATAAAATTCTTGAAATTTGACATTTTTAGAAATCTAAAGCTTTTTGCATTTTGACTTTTTCAAGTCAGAAGTTTGGCCTTTGCTGAAAGACTAGAGAAAGTTACTTATGTAAGCACATGATCTACAATTTTCCAGGCAATCTCAAATTAATGGAGAGATACGTCTTTATCTAGTTCAAGAAGAGAATTGGAACGACCTTAAAACTAACAGTAAAACCAAAAGTATTATTTTAGCCACTGTGGCACAGAATTGCTGTAGGTTCAAGTTCTGTTCAACTCTTTCAATGCTGTACAGCATTTTTAAATACTGAGGAGATTTAGTGAAAAGTTGGAAGCGTATTCACACCTTGGGTAGCATGTTCAGGTAAACTGAAAAAAAATCCAGATACTGACTTGCTTCCTCCTTTAAGTCTGCATTTTTTTTCTCCCAAAGAAATGGTATTCTCAAGAGACTCTCTGGACAGTAACTATTTATATTTTGTAATGTGAACTTGAAGGAGGGTTAGTACTGATAGGTTCAGCTGAATTCAGTAATTCCATGTTCTAAACATGTAGTTTTGCTTGTAGATGTCACCACATACTCTGAACTGTGTCACTTCTTCCAAGTGGGATCGTCCTTATTCGAGAGAAGTGGCAGCATTCCCACTGGTGAGTAAATAATGGGATCCTAACAGTGTAGTAATCCCTAAATGTGCTTTTTTTTGCACCACACAAAGTTGTTTCTACAGTCTTAATGGCTAAATGTAACTTTTCTCACTTGTAACTGAATTGCCTGTATTTCATTGCTACGTAGTATTTCAAAGAGGAAGAATTTAACTGCACCTGTGAAGTTTGGCACCTTCTTTTATAGATTACATTATAACTATATTGAACAGCACAGGCCTCGGTAGACTCCTCCACTTTTCCCTGGTCCCTGTCTGTAAGCCAGTTATTCAAAGGGTCAGTTTACTTTTACGCCATGACAACTGTTTCTTTGCAACCATGTCCTCTACCAAATACTTGTACTGCTTCAAAATGTAAACTTTTTTTGACTGCCAACTCTTCTTATACACGCTTGTTAACATTCAGTGACTGCAAATAGATTTAAAGTATGACTTCCATTCAAAAAAAAATCCACTTTTCCAGCATTTGCCATCCTTAAAACTTCCAATGTCTATTACAATTGTATGGATTTGCTTGGCAGAAAAATTAAAATTGTTTTTTTCTTCTGTACTTAGCCATTTGTGAAGCCTGAAAGCAAGTTTTGGCCCACAATTGCTCGCATTGATGACATATATGGAGATCAACATCTGGTTTGTACCTGCCCACCAATGGAAGCCTATGAATCTCCCTTCTCTGAACAGAAGAGAGCATCTTCATAAGACTGCTTCCAGCTGCCTGGATTTCTGAGTCCATCAGGATGGCCTTTTCCTCCCAGACTTGATAGGGGATTTATATACTGTGTATATCCTGGATAATCACCACGTTTGTTAATTGAATCACTGCTTAGTTGAAATGTAAATACAATCAATATGTTAGGTGTAAACAAAACGTGATAGTTTCACAGCAGTTGATGTTGAAGTTGCCTTGATTGAGCATTTTGTCTGTTTTGTTCTAAAGTTTTAACAATTAACACCTAATCTGCAAAGTGTCCTGGAAGATACAGTTAAAAAAAGTAGAGGAGAAGCAGATGCATAAGGCAATAGTAATGAATATTAACTGCAGGAGTAATTTTTTTTATATTGTGTAAAAAAAGATGAAGTAGATAGTTTCATTTACTTCATGTATTACCACTAGCACTGATAGTGGTAATTTTCATACTAGGTTTTTCACATACCAATGTTAGTACTCTAATAAACTTAGTCAGAATTCTATGTGTTGTCATGTTCTGAATTTTAACTTTTCAGCTGGATTTATCTAGCAGAGCAGTATGAAATTATGAAGCTTACGTTCTGATTTGTCAGATTGCCACAGCAGTGACAGCTTCTACAAAAAGCAAAATACTGACAGATGATAGGGAAATAAATCTCTGATTTTTTTAATAAGCTAGAATGATCAGTTTTACTGAGCAGTAACAAACAACTTTTTTTCTATATCACATCAGTTTTTCGTTGTAGTCCCATCTGATCCTCTCCTCCTGCTATGGAAAAGGCATGAAACACCTTTTCTAACAGACTGTGAGCTGCTTATTATGAGTTAGATCTTGTCTAACAAAGTATTCTCTTTCCACAGTTTTGCACATCTCTTTTATTTTGTACACTGGCTTTGGTTTATACAGTGCACTCAAGCTGCTTTCTCAGGCAAGTCTGCAGCTTGTGTAAAAACTGATTGACAGGTTTAGCTCTGGCCCTCCAAGAATACCAACAGCACCATGAGACCAGAGCGCTGTTGCTGCACACTGTCCACCACATTCAGTTACTTAGTAGCCACAACACAGACCTTAAGCAAGAGCCTCTTCTCATCTGGTTCTGCTGGTCCATTTTATATAAAGCCCATCTTCCCAGCAGTGACACAGCCAGACCACCTGTGCTGGGAGCACATTTGAAAGGTGGGTCCATGCACATGCATTGCCTTCGATGCAAGTGAGCATCTCCTGTAGAGACAAACTCATCCAGCCACACCAAGCAGGGTTGTGGTGAATGATGAAGCAGGTTCTGACGTAACACTCAGACTGGGGATAGGACTGCATGGTCATGCTCATTCCAACCACCATTCAACCTCTTCTTGAAGGTCTGCATGCACCCTATGGAAGTCTGGGAGCTTTCTCTGAAGAGACACAGATGAGGCTGGTGTTCACAACACTATCCTAATGACTGTACGTTTGTGTCCTTCACTATAAAAGGCTTAGAACTGCAACCTTTTCATTACCTACCTACCTTATGACTTCAGGGGCAGCTTTAATTACACAAAGAGATTGCAGATGACAAGTGACAGGAATGGATTTCATTAAAATCAGGTTAGACCAGGTATCACAGTTTTGATATGAAAGACTGCACCTAGGTCCCGAAACATCTAAATACACAGTGTGGAAAACAGCCACCGATACAGCATTAAGGGTGAAAAAATTGTGAAAACACACTGCTAACTTGTAATGTGAGGAAAGGACAGCCTTTCTGTGTTGCCAGTCTAATTCCACAGTCTTGTCAAGGTACTTTTTAATGTTTGTTAAAGGCAGTTTCATGCTGCTTGATTGTGCCCATCACTGAAAAGATATATAATAAAACTGGTTTACATATTCTTGTATTAAGCAGAGAACTTCCCATTGTTGACCTCAGACTGACAAATTTATATCAATTAACTGGTAAAAACTATCAAACAGAAAAAAAAAAGCATTAAAAGGTATAATATATTTCAGAGCCCTTAACTATTAAGTAAAAAGCCACAAGACTTCGGTGCTTACTGCACAGGTGCAATGATTGTTACAAAGGTGAAAATTACATCTAATTTCCCCACAGAATACTGAGCTGCTGTTTTGTCAAACAGAAATTCAACAGGATGCAAAAATCTGTCTACAGCTCTGTTAAACTGTATAGTTAACACTAATACCAATTCACCTACTGAACAAAGGCTGAACCCACATTCTAGGGAGCAAAGAAAAAGCTGAAGAATTAAATCTGTCAAAACTGTTCTGTAAAGCCTGTTTTTTTGATACATGACTAGAGACAGTACCAGCATTATGTAATTTGGATGCAACAGAAAACCCAAGTACAATGAGGGGGGAGAGTGGGGAGAGAGAAGTTAGTTATTTCCAATGAAATGAATAAGCCATTAAGCTAATCTTCAGTCACAAAATCCAGCACTGCCACGTGCAGCTTCACAAGCAGTGCATTAGTGCACCGGGCTAAGGGCAAGGCCTTCAATTACTGAGCATTACGTCTATACTCACTGCTCTACACGCCCCCTGAGCAGGCTGCAGGCTGGCAGTGCAGCCCCACACCAACGGTGGGTATCTCTGGCTCATGGCTGTGTGGGGCACCCCCAGCTCCCACCTGCACCAAGCTGGCTCTGGCAGCAAGCACTGCCAACACCAGTGGGCAGGAAAGGCTTCCTCCCACTCCAGTGCCACATGGAATGAGCACTAAAAAGCTTCCTTCAGATGCCTGAGTAGAGATCAGAGTAGCCACACGACAGCAGCTGCTATAGATGGTACGTGAGCCCAGTGGTATCACTGCCAGTTTGGGGCTTTCTTTCTTAACTAAATGGTTTTTCATTAAGAAATGAGTTAAGGAATTTAAAGCTTCATGTCTGAAAAACAACAAGCCCCTCTAAAGAATGCATAGAGTAATCTGAAAAAAATATCATTGTGATTTAGATAAATGGATAATAGTAAAAACAAAATTAGCAACTTTTCTGAATCATAAAATATTTAATAAGGTATATTTAAGGGGGGGATATATTGTATATAAAATTTCAGATCACAATATGAAGCGATTTGAATCCTCTCCAAGCTAGCACTGCCTTCAATGCTGGGTAGATGTATTGCCACTGATGCAAGACCTACTAAAAGCATACAGTTTAACTAATACATAAGTGGCTTTTTTATAAGAAATATTTTTCACACAACCAGAGTGTCTTGAATACCCTCTTTAAGTGCAAAAAACACAGATCACTTTACACTAATGCAGCAACAATGCATTCATATTGTTCTCATTAGTCATTAGTAGTCAACTTGCATAAGATACAAGAAAAGCACAATAAAGCTCACAAAAATAGACTAAAAATCAGCCTGTTCTTGCAAAAAAATACAGCATAATAGAAGAAAAAGACAAAAAAGGATTATGCACACCACAGAATTTGCTGCTCTTTAATCCAGCTGGCTTAAGTGCTGTTTCCGGTTGTTTTTTTTTTTTTCTGTTTTTTGTGGGGTTTTGGTTTGGTTTGTATTTTTTTCTTGTGTGTAAATCAAACCACATGGACCAGGCACAACTAATATTCAGGAGGCAGTGTATAGCTAAAAACGTCACTAACTATTTATCATCCCCATGATTTATTTTCCTCTGTCCTGAGGTAGTTACAAAAAAACAAATCATAAATTAAGCATCAGCTAGGCCAGTAAGAGCTGAGACTTTCCTTTTCCTTTTTTTTTCCTTTTTTTTTTTTTTTTCTTTTTTCTTTTTTTTTTTATTTAAAAACTATATGTCAGCTGGCCAAAACTACCCTTGATGTTAAAAGACAGCTGAGAATTAGAGTTTTCACTACACCAAAAAGATGGCTATGAGGGGAAGAGGGTTAGCTGCTTCAAAATGTGTCAGTATACTGAGTCCCATGAAGCTGGCTGGTCCGCTGTTGAATTCCTCATCTTTATTCACTCTTACTTTCTATAAAGTCAGTGGGAGAAATATGGAGGGATCTGAACACATCATCGTCCTTTGCTGTAACCAGGGAAGAACTGGTCCAGTAGTGTCTGCAGTATCTTGTTGGGAACCATGGTGTAGCCCTTTCCCAAGTCATAGCGGCAGGCAGGGCAGGTGAAGACTTCAGCTCTGAAGGACCGTTGTAAGCAACTCTAGGACATACAAAGGCAGTGAAGTAAATTGTGAGAACTTTGTTTTACACTGACAGCTTAAGTAGAAAAGACTAAGGAACCACTATAAGCCAAAGATGTAATCTGCCGTACTACTAGAAAAAAAGGAAGTCATTACCAAGCCCTCTGGCTCTATGACTAAAATGTCCTAACAAAGGAATTCTGTGCTGGGCTGGGATGTGAAACATTGAGCTTGGAAGGAATTAAATCACTAGTGGCATTTCCCCCTCGTTTCTATTAGTGCCTTCCTGTGAATCACAGCCACATCTGAAGCTTCCTTCTAGCTTCAGAGTAGGGTAACAGTGGCCCTGTACTCAGCACGGTTTGAGTACTGTGTTCAGTTTTGGGAGCCATAGTATAATAAAGACATAGGGGTGTTGGAACAGGTCCAGAGAAGGGCAATGAAGATGGTGAGGGGCCTGGGGAACATGTCTTATGAGGAATGGCTGAGGGAATAGGAACTGTTTAGTCTGGAGAAGAGGAGGCTGAGGAGAGACCTCATAGCTCTCTGCAACTACCTGAAAGGAGGTTGTAGTGCAGTGGGTGTTGGTCTCTTCTCCCAAATAATGGGACAGGGCGAGAGGAAATGGGCTGAAGTTGTGCCAGGGGAGGTTTCGATTGGATATGAGGAAGAATTTCTCTACTGAAAGAGTGGTGAAGCATTGGACCAGGCTGCCCAGGGAGGTGGTGTAGTCACCATCCCTGGAAGGGTTCAAACAAACATGTGGATGTGGCACTTCGGGACATGGCTTAGTAGTCATGGTAGAGTTGCGCTGATGGTTGGACTCAATCTTAGAAGTCTCTTCCAACCTTAATGATTCTGTGGTTCACAGATAATATTGTTACAGTTTTCCGGACCTTCATTTCAAGAGGAAGGTGAGTACACCAGGCCTATTGTATATGTAATAATCTCTATCTACCTCATTGGATGAGATTCAATTAAGCCTTAAAGACATATGTAGAACAATACAATTTCTAACACATTAGCATCAGTGTGGTCTTCCTCACTGTGTTACCACAGGCTGCAAATAGCCAAACACATGAGCTGAATATCAGAAATTTATCAGGGCAGAGCTCTCCCTATAACGCAATACCAGCTTACTGTAAAACTATTCCTTACAACTTTAACTGGATACTGTTTTGTCTTCGCAAGTATTTACTGACAAATCCTGTGCTTTATCAGTTTGTTGCCATTCAGATTTATCTTCCCCATGGTTTTCCAATTTCCATAATTCTAAATATTAACCCCTTCATAATGGTTTTAATGTTTTTTAGGAGCCATCATCATTCTATGTGTGCAGGCTATCCATAACAATGCATTGATTTCTACTGGAGGGAAACATGTCTTCTTGAACAGTGAACCTGCGTTATCAGACATTATACTAGGAAGACAATAGTCTAAGTCGTTTTAGCCTCTTAGGCAGAAATACTAGGTATGGCAGGCACAGTTCAAATATATACAATTCAGTGCACGATTCTGCACACACTGGATCCCACAGTCCTTACACTGAGATACACGAGTTATAAACTGACTTCTGTGGCCCTCCTACCAAACAAAAACAATGCCAAGAACAAGAAGATAACTTACTCCAAATAAGCCCAAATAATTTGCTTGTATTTACCCTCCTTCCTTTCAACACTTCATAAAAGTGTTATACAATTATAAAATCTGGTTTTATTCCTTAACTATGTAAAATTAAATTATTGTTACTGTACCAATATCTAGGTCCTGGATCAAACCAACTCCTAGTGTAATTCTACTGACCACAAAGGAAAGACAGCAATAGTGAACTTCACTCACTGTATCTATCAGGAACTATACTAAACTTATTTCCACTCTTACTTACATAAAATTAAGGTTACACAGCAATCACTGAATGCAAACTCGTTGCATGTTTTTGCTCAGAATGTTAGGCAATAATTACTGTCTTTCTAAAATACATATGGCTTTGGTGACTGGTGTCTCAGAGCCAAGAAAGCAGCCCAGAGCAAGACCGAGTTTATTCTTACTTTACAGACGTT
Organism: Merops nubicus; assembly: GCF_000691845.1. Classification (NCBI taxonomy): domain Eukaryota; kingdom Metazoa; phylum Chordata; class Aves; order Coraciiformes; family Meropidae; genus Merops; species Merops nubicus. Next base: position 14,962 of record NW_008627072.1, on the reverse strand, counting down.
GTGGAGGCACTCTGTTGTCACTGGCTGGTAAACCAGCTCCTGGCAGCAGACACACATAAAGGATTGTTCCAGCTTCTTCAGAAAATTCTAGTGTTGGGGAAAAGGAATGAAAAAGACAAACTCTGTTACAGTTCTCATAAATGCCACTTACTATGTAAGTGAGGAACTTCCAGAAGTTCTTAAGCCCTTCGTATCTGTGAGTGCAGGTTTCTAAAAGTAATCAGGAAATAGATCCATAACTGCTTCATTTCCCTGTTCTTCCACAAATCAAAGAACTAATGTTTTAAAGATGATTTACTTGTTTGTATGAGTATTGTTATAAACAAAATGAAACAGACTGGAGGGCCCCTCTTCCCTTACTCTTAGCATAGGTCAGAAAAATTAGTAATTGTGTTTACTAACTGCTGCTAACAATTTCCACATCCCTGAAAAACCTCTGCTTCTCTACCAAAGGAACACCTTCTGCTAAGAAAGCCACTTCTGCACCTCCTCCTGTGCTTATGGATTATGGCCAGCTTAATGGCTTCTTCTCAGACACATTCTCTGAACTGTGTCAATCAATCTTCCTGCTTTATAAATGTTCCCAGGGCATCTCTGGGGAATCTCAAGATACGTTTGTATCAGGTGTTTTACAAACACAAGCATGTTTACCTCTGACATGTCAGTGATTTCCAAATATCTCATGAATACAAGCTTGAGGATAGAAAGAAAACCATAAATATGGGTAATCAAAATATGGTTCTTTGCAATAATTACTTAAAATACCAGATTTATCTTAAACCGCATTTTATTTAGATAAAAGGGAAGGTGGTTGTTTTGAGCAGAAAGACTTATATTTTCACAGTAGCAACCCAAAGCTACCAGTGATTTCCATTGCCTTTAATGGCAACCAAATGGAAATCTTTCCCAAATTATGGGTCGGAATCTTTAGAAAAATGACTTCTCAGTAACTCAACGACTTTTAAATTATTTTATCCTTTTTACAAACACTTATCTTTGTTACCTGTCACCAATTATTTTATGAGACAAAATTCCTTCTAGTTATTACAGACACTAGATAGAAGACAGATCACAGTGAGTAATTTCAGACTGTTCTTACACAAAGACAACTGCAGGAGTATTATAGTAAAAACTACTACTGTAAGTGGAAGAATGGGGAATTATAGATGCTTCTTCTGTTACAGAAGCACCATAAATAGCTGCTGATAATTCTCAGACTAATTTTGAATGTCCATTTTTAGATATTAATTTTCCAACCAATGTTTTGTTTTCCACTGAGTTTAGTTTCATCAAGTTATTTTAATTTCTTAGAGCCTTGATTTCTTGTGCAAAACAGCTAAAATACTGAGAAACTCGACATCGGTAAAATTGTCACTGAAAGACATAGTATTTATTTTGTGGACTTTTTCTACACTAGTGTCTATAGTCACTTCAACCTTGAGCTATTCTTGCTATTTTCTTGACAGTTACAGGAAGGGAAGTATTTTCTCTCTTACTTAAGGTTCCCTCTCTACATAGTGGGATAATCTAGAGTAGGATGGAAATTTTTTTTTTATTATATATTTCATATATAAATTTGAAGATGACAGTACTTTTATCTTCTTAAACAAAGCAAGCAGGTTGTATTTTCTGCCATAAATGGATTTTCTGACTAAACAAAAAGTAATGACTACAACTGTCTTTTTCATGTTTGAATCTCAAATCAGCACACCACAAAATCACATTTATAATTTCAGAGAAAACACACTCCCTTCAAAGTGTAAAAAAAAAAAAAAAAAAGGCCACTTGTAACTTCCAAATGTTTTTTGAGCAAGAAAAGATCTCTATTAGGCAGGTGTAAACCAAGTCATCAACAGCAAACAGCACAGGTAAGTATTACTTTTTTGAAAACAAAGTCTTACAAATAAAAATAATACTAGACAGTTTGTATTCAGCGAAAGTTTAACAAGCAAATTAGTTTTTAAGACAGACTCAAGCTTTCACTTAACAGTCTAAAGAAAGAGCAAGCATTTAAAATTATGCATGAAGGAAACATACTGGTCCTTCCTTAAGAGAAGCAAGTACTTCATCCCACAGTTTCTGGTTCATACAGTCTTCTCTAATCAGCCACTGCTGCTCTTGGGTCAGCTGGAAAGCCTCTCCTTTCCCTCCATCTCCCATCCTCATAGCTTTGGGTGTATTCATAGGTTCTTCTACACCTGCTTAAGATTATGACCATCAGACAAAGTAACAACACAGTGTTAGTCTGAGCTAATAAAAGGGGAAGACAAAAGTGGTTCAGAAGGCTACAACATGGACTACACTCAGGAAACGCAGCAAACGCAGAATCACAGAATAGCTCAGGTGGGAAGAGAACCATAAGGATCACCAAGTCCAACTCCCTGCTCCTAACAGGACTACCTAAAACTAAATTATATGACTAAAAGTGTCATCCAGATGTTCCTTCAACTCTGAGAGACCTGGTGCCATGACCAGTTCCCTGGAAAGCCTGTTTCAGTGAACAACCACTCTCTCAGGGAAGAACCTTCCCCTGATGCAGCTTCATGCCATTTCCTCATGTCCTGTCTCTGGTCACCAGAGAGAGGAGGAGATCAGCTGCCCCTCCACTGCCCCCCTTGAGGAGGTTGTAGACTGTGATGAGGTCACCCTTAAGCTTTTTCTTTTCCAAACAGAACAAATCAAGTGACCTTAGTCACTTCTAAATCTTGCCCTGATGACCTTTCACCATCTTGGGCACCCCTCTCTGAACATGCTCTTATAGATGGATGTCCGCCTTATACTGAGGTGCCCAAAACTCAAAACTGCACACAGTGCTTGAGGCGGGACTGCATCAGGGCAGTGCCAAGTGGAACTGGCACCTCCTTCAACCAGCCAGCAATGCTGTGTTTAATGCACCCCAGAACACAGCTGGCCTTTTTCGACGCCAGGTCACATCGTTGACTCATATTCAGCTATCAGATCCCTTACTCCAACTCATACTGTTCAGCACTATTTTGGACAGCAGCACACAGCTGCACAGAAGACTGCCCATTCTTCTACAGAGCTCAAGAGAAAAAAAAAAAAAAAACAAAACAAAACCCCAAAACAAACAAACAAACAAACAAAAACCAAACCAAACCAAACCAACAAAATGTTGAGCAGTTAGTAGGATAAGATCCCTACACTACTACTTAATTACAGAGCAAGTGCTTATCAATTTGGATTAGTATTCCAAACAGCTTCACACTTCACAAAGTTTTCATGCTGCCAGCTTAATAAATGTCATATGACATGTTTTGCTCATGAATGTGAAAAAAAGTAAAAAGAAATACCATCATCAATTGTCCTTTTCTGGTTTCCATTACTCTGCGTGGTTGGCTCCTGTTTCACAGTTTGCTTTTTAACCTTATCTTTCTTCTCCTTACTAGCCATGGCTTCCAAATAACCTTCTGGATACTATAATAAAAAAGCACAGATTTGAACAAAACCCACTGGCATACAGGAATACTCAAGTACCAAAAAGACTAATCTAAAACCCTTTAAAAACCTGTGACTACACTGGAAGAACTGCAAAATAGTTTTTAATACCCTAGATGATGGTGAAAACATTTAAATGAATACCTATGTTTGAAAAAGTATAGTCAAGTCAAAGAATTTAATCCAGACTCAACTGTATTAAAAGGAACCCAATATCCACATCTATGCCCTTACAACTATCCAAATGAGTCAGGCAAAGTTGAAGATGATGCTGTAGTATAAGGTACACCATTGCTTTCCTGAGAAAAGAAACAGTAAGTTAATTCTTTCCATCTTTCATGGATTCTGTCATGCCCCAGTCCTCATGGATCAGTTTATTTCTGTGCCCGAAATATATTATCTGTACAAACTCCTCGGTCACATGGAGAGGCAGATACATTAAAATGCACAGGTTTTTTAACTTCTCAGACAGACTCAGCTGTAACAATAGTCACTTGTTGACATTCTTTCCAGCTTAAGGTTCAAAAAACTAGATTCAAACTCCTTAATTTTCCAATTCATATATGCAAAGCATTTCACTGCTAAGGCAGAAAGCTTCATCCACCATTCCTTCTGCTGGGTTAATATTACAGGATATTCTTTCAGTCCGCAGATGATCTGTAGTGGGTTTTGGCATTAAATCCTGCCACAGTGAAGCACAAGAAAAAAAACAGGGCTTTAACTGACTTATAGTTCTGGAATTTGTTTACTGGAACCGAGAACAAAAACAACTCTGTTGAGTCCTGCTTCAAACCTGTACGCTCAGACCCAGTTTCTTTGACCTCTCCATTCCTTCTGAAGTCCAAGGAGCAGGCTCAACGTCATCTCTCCTCAGAAGATAGCGCCAAACTAAAAACCCACATTTTCCAATTTCTGGCCAATATTTCACCACCTACAGAACAATATAAAATTACTGCCATGATTTTATCACAAGCCAAACACATGCATATAACTGTAATTTAATTGCTCAAGAAGAAATGAGAAGATCAAGTTATACATTACTATTATATATCAGCTCTGCCCTCAGGTGCGAAATTTTTGTATTTCTGATAAATATAGTGCTCTTAAAAGGCAGACACCTTTATCTGAGATGCTGAGAAGTCATTAAATGCACAAAAAGCTAGGATAGAGTTGGAAGGAGGAAGGAAATAATTTGATTTCCAGGGATGAATATGACTCAGTAGGCACATATCAAATAGCTTATATTCAGCTTTATGTATCTCCTCTTATGAACTATGTTCTACTATCACTGCTCAGAATAATTTCATTTCACTTCTTTGCAGAATAAGCTAAAGCTAAAAAGCTATCATGAAGAAAAGAGAATTACTTCTTTTGAGTAATAATGAAGAATTTGCCATGTAACACATGTGAGACTTTTCAAAGCAGCTGAAGAAAAATGTTATGTTGCACTCTGTAGAAATCGGTACCTTGTAAATGCCATCGTATCTGTTGCCTTCCTCTGGGGCATACTTGCTGATTCGACGTCCTTTTGAACTGCGCACTACTCTGACTGGCTTACCAGCTCTCCAGTTTTTAGACTCTGCACCATTTTTGTCATCCAGCGGGGCGTCACAGTTAAGGGCCAATGCCCTACAGAGAGATTTTAAATCTTCATAAACTAGATTGCTTCACACAACAGATTTTTGAGAATGAAAGCAATTAAGTTATATCTGTTTTCTTTGCCTAATTATGCTTTATCAAGCAGCACAGAACTTCTCAATATATTCTTTAACAGCCACAGAAGTGATGGAAGCAATGAGATCCAGGCTACTATGTATGGTAACAAAAAAAAATAGGAAAGCAAAATATTTTGTTGTCAAGGTGTCCAATGAAAACTTGGCCGACATTGCTAAATAGAACAAATCAATCCTTTTAGTTTTATTATGCCTCATTTTAAAAAATAATTCCTTTCTAAACAGCATGGAGGGAATGAAAAGAAAATGGTAACAAGAGGCAAACTTTCCCTATTCGTATTCCCCATTGACTACAGATATTAACGCTTTTTAAATGTGTACACAAGAGTAATGAATACGATGAAAAATGCTATACAGAAAAAAGTACATAGGAACCATGCAGAAAACTCTGAAATTTCTCACATAACACATGAACACTAGACCAAACTGCTACAATAGACAGTATTTCTACTACCACAGCCTGATTTGACCAGTGACTGAAAACCCTTCAGAATCAGACTCAAACCAAACCAAGGACCAGAAAACAGAAGAAATAATATGGTTTGTAAACAGTCATGGTACAAGTATAAAACCCACACTGTACAGAACAGTAAGGCATACCTTGCTGACTTTAAAAATGTTTCTTACATGAAAACAAGATTTGAAGAAGGCAAAATATCTGGACAAGCCAAACCAATACTGATTGAACTACATGGAATCATCATAGTCTTTGGTATCAAAATGCTTGAGAACCTGTATCAAAGTGTGTAACAGAGCAGCTGCGTGTTATACTGCACACTAATGTCTGCAAAGCCACAAGGCAAGCTTTCCCAGTGCATTTCTCATTTGCTAAAAACAAAGAAATGCTGGAGTCCAGCTTTTAACTGTTTCACAAAGCAAGTCTGCTTTGCTCACTAAATATGCTTGTAAACCTATTGCTTAATCCTACTTTCACCTTCCTTCCCTTCTTGTTCTATGTTCATATCATGTCCCCTTTTTCTCCTTCCTTCCTTCCTTCCTTCCTTTCTTTCTTTCTTTCTTTCTCTCTTTCGTTCTTTCTTTCTTTTTCTTTCTTTTTCTCTTTCTTTCTTTCATTCTTTCTTTTTCTCTTTCTTTCATTCTTTTTCTCTTTCTTTCATTCTTTCTTTTTCTCTTTCTTTCATTCTTTCTTTTTCTCTTTCTTTCATTCTTTCTTTTTCTCTTTCTTTCTTTATTTTTACACTGCCCCTCAGCCCTATGAAGTCACAATTTTCCTCTCTCTCTCCTCTAAGCATCAACAACCCTCAAACAATTACTATCCACTCTGCTTGACGTTACCAGATCATATCTAAAAGCAGGCCTGGACAAGAAGAAGTCTCAGTCAATCTCAGCATCCCACAACTGTTAAATTTTGCTTAAGATATTTATTATGCTCTTAGAACCAGAAAAGGATGGAGAACTCTTTGTTCAGGCAGGCTTTTAGAGGACAAAAAAGCACATTAAGCAGATGTCTAATTTATCTTTCGGACATACATTCTCTTTCTCAAGCATCTGTTTTTGATAAAGTAACACACTGACTCCGTGTTTTTCACAGAAAACTACAATGGAAGAAAGGGCTAGCAAAATAGGAAAGATATCTTTTTATACAGGGAAAATGAACATGTTTTCTTCCTACTTAAGTTTCGTAATTTAACCATTGAAGAAGAAACTTGAGAAGAAACACCCGGAACAGAAAACTTCCACCCAAGAGTTCTGACAAACTTCTCATTAAACTAAAGTATAGTCCTCTGAAGGAAATTGTAGGGCCATTTCCACCAGCAACATGATTACTAGCTGCACCAGCAAACATGGCAATGTATTTTATTAGGTGTGTGTTTCTTTATATCAACAAAACATAATGCTTAATAGAATGCCTCTTAGCAGCAAGAGGCACTACTGTTTACAAAAGCAGCACGTACAGAAGTGAACGAGTATAGTAAAATGTTTGTTTTAAATTAAAGCATTACAAATTGGCTCTTTGTTTTGGAATACTTTGAAATTTTATCTTCAAAACTTACCTATTCATGTGTGTTAATGTTTGATCAAATGAATGTTCTCCAATCCTTTTATTGCCAGAAAGATCTCTACCTCCACTCCCAGTGTAAGTGAATTCATCTCCTCGATCCTGTGCAGGAAGATTATCTTTTGTTTTAACACTCCAAAATAGACCAATACAGTTAAAAAAAAAAAAAAAAAAAAAAAAAGTTACTTCCTTTATTCTATTTACTCAGACTGAGAAAAACTATAATCCAAGGCATGGAAAGATGCGTTTCACTTTTTCAATTTCAGTGTCTCTGTCCTTCCATAGTAGTTACGTCAGCACAAAGCTACTGTCTGGATATAAAACATTCACCAGAAAATTCTTACTTAAAAAACTGATCACCTTAGAAAACGGCATCTTTTAAGAAGCTGTTTTTCGGGGGGAAAAAAAAAAAAAAAATCTGAGGAGGGGAACACATTGTAGCAAGTGGTTACATGCTTCAGAGCTTTCATTTCATTTACAAAAATATCACTTTTATAAAATGCATAATAAATACCTTAGCATGATCACTTCAACTTGTGCAAGGGGCTAAATACCAAGCACAAACAGCTTACATACAAGGCAGGTGCTTTAATGAAATCATAAACCCAGATCTTCTGAACTAGTAAGAATTTAAACTAATTTACATTTGCATTTTGTAAGATGATACAATTCTGTAGTATACTTCCTACATAGAATTTTCTTTAAATTGAAGAAAGTTAAGTAAATTCTTTTACAAAGAACCATAAAACCAGTCAAATTCTACATACTCATACGTAAAGCCAGTATTACTATTTTCTTCAGAAAAGATGTCACAGAAATTCATATTACTCCTTGCCATTTCAAGTATTTCTAGAAAAATATATATCTATTTTCTAAAAATATACTTAAATCTGGTATCTCTTTGGAGCTGCAAATTTTGTACAAAGCATGAAACAACAGTTTAAGATAAATACTTAATAGGAAAATAATGCTTATACGAATTTTTATAGCAGAGATCTGAACATACTTGTATGCAATAGTATAATTCAGTCAATTTCTTACCACTATTAAAAGTCTGACATTATTAAGGATCCAGTGCAAGACTGTTACAGATATTTCATGACTGACAACAGCAGAAAAAGAGAAAGTTAGAAAGAGAAATGCTGGTTGAAAAAGGTCAGACATTAATTAAAGAAATGATATTTAT
>NW_008627072.1:0-6547 GCF_000691845.1 Merops nubicus | reverse complement strand
AGCTGACAGAATTTCAGCTGCAGTATTAGATGATTTCTTATTCAAAATTTATCTAGACATAACAGCAAGCAATATGAAGTTAAGAAAATACTCAAAACCTAACATATATAAACTCTGGTATATCCTTTTGTCAAGCAGTCTACTTAATCTGTTCAAGGAATCTCTAAAAATAACAGAAACAGAAAAAATATTGTAAAAGGATAATATATGAAACAACTTCAAAAGAATCAAAGACCAACAAAACAAGTACAATTTACTAAGAAAGGATGTGAAATAAATTGTATAAAATAAAATATCACTAAATTGAGCTATGTTTAATTTTTCAGTGATTGTCAAGGCAAACAAAATGTGCAGATCACACAAAGATGATTGTGATAGTATTATGAAGAGGGATGGAGTTACCTGATGAAACACAATCATTCAAACAAATTGCATTTTAACACTGAATAAGAAGCTGGTGGCAAGTTCATGAAACCAGAAAGATATATCTTGGAAAGTCATGAATTCAGAATAATCTGAGTTTCTTAACAAAGAAGAAACTGAACACATGTTCATGGCGCTGCAGGGTGGGAAAAACTGCTAAGGCAGTTCTTTGACATACAAGCAGAAATAAACTGAAACTGGAAGGTGATTTTTCCATCTTTTTAGAACATAATGTTGAGACAAATATTGAAATAACATGTATAAGAATGTAAAAAACTGAAGGAAATACAGAAACACTACACATGCAAGTAAGATGGAGAAAATTATTTACAAGACAAGACAGGCTCTTGATAAACTGTTTTGTTTATCAACAACCGAGCAGAACAATCTTCATGAGAAAAAAAGTACTGACTGTACTTTTTTTCATATAACAGACACACAAATCAAGGACAAATCACTATAGACTTAAGCCAAAAAACTCAAATGAGCTGATGCAACAGTATTCAAAATTACCTACTGGAACACATTTCTGTGGAAAAGGGGTTAAATGTGAAAGGGCTAAAACCATCAAACGTCCAATGTCATCAGAGAAAAACAGTGGTTCTCTGGGTGGTACACAGGCAACCAGAGACACTATGCTTAAAAAGATAGTATGGATGTAAAGGCCTACACATATACGCTCACCTCTTGAAAGGAGTTCACACCTGATAGGTTACATTTGTTTCTCTTTAATCATCCAAGTGTTCCATGCATAAATAGGTGAAACAATGTGGATTTGGGAAAAACTGGAAATCCAGGGGAAGGAAGTGGAGGAGAAATGGAACATTGATGAAGCATAATTTGGTACAGTTCAAGTAACAAGAATATAGCAACTTTTAACTTCCCCCAGCATAAGCAAGGCTCATTCTTGCCTTATATCACAAAACTACACTTAATTATTTCACATCATGTATATACTAAAACCAAACCAAACCAAAACAAAAAAGGATTGCAAGGATGAAAGATGTACTGTTCCTATAATTGGAAGAAAATAGGAAAATGACAAAGATCTTGCCACACAAGGTGCTGATCCTTGCTGATACAAGGACTGGATGAAAAGAAACAGGTGGGACATTTCAACCTCTCATATGAGAGCAACTCCTAAACAAGAAGAGGAAGAAAGCTCAGGATAATACTTAAGTGAATGTAGACAGAGAAAATCTAGAATGGCAAGAGTAAGCAATGCACAGACAGTGTTTCTACAGTGCAAGAAACATGGACATGAATAAGGCCCATGAGAAGCAGAAGTGAAATGGGGATACTGATAGTCTGAAGGCCTAACGGGAGACCTACAGAGCCCACTTCAAACACAATGATGGTGTGTATTTTCAAAGAGGAGTATGCCAGGAAATATTCACACAGCTTATCATTTGGGGTCTTTCGATAACTAAATGTGATTAAAACAATCATCAAAAACTGATTAAAACAATTTCTCAATAGCTGTCAGTTCTGAGTCTATCTATAGACAGTGCAGGATCTTCCTACCACCTGTAACACTGTTCAACAGATAGCCTGCATGTGACAGGTAAAGGTGGAAAGCTATTTTTTTCTGAAGTGGATCAGAAAGTAGAGCTTACAATACGATACTGCTATAAATTTTGCATTCTACAGTTAAAGAAAACATCTGGCAAAAGGAATTACTGATGTGTGTTCTTGTTTAAGAAACAGAAAAAATGTCAAACAGGCTATTAAAATGGTCCTTATTTTTTCCCTTCTCTTCTCTTCCTTCTTCCTACCTTTTCCCCATTCTCTTACCTTAAAATATGGAATTCTGCCATTTCTCTTCTCCTTTCCACAGCTTAATTCAACTTCCTTGCACCAAAACTTACTTTCAACAGATAGTAAGACCTCTGTTATTCTGTCTTCTGTTAATGCCTTCCGTATGTCTTTTTCTTATATTGTCTCTATAAAGTTATTTCTTAACTCTCCTGTTTGTAAAGTTTGGTCACATTACAGAGCAAATGAACTTCAGTCACAGTAGCATTGACCCTGTATCTTCTGTTGAGGCATTTGAGTGGGAGACGAACATGAAGGTCTAGTACTAGAAGCCAGGCAGCCTCAGACACACAATATCAGCAGATGGACAGTTGTATTAAATCATACTCCACTATTTCAGTGTTGTTACATAATCAGTTTACAGTCTAACAAAAAGATAATGGAGAATGAAAAAAATAAGATTTTCAATTCCACCAGAGCATTTGACCACATTATTTCTATGGGTTGTTTTTTATAAAGCAGCTAACATAGTCATTAGCTGCCTCAGATTACTGGAGTATCAGCTATCTTACGATAGCTCTCAATTATTTTCTCTTTCCATTAACATCTCTGGTATTGTGCTCAAAAGTCTTATTGGCTTTTTTGATACAAGAAATCCCCAGATTTCATCAGTTCATCAATCCCTCCATTAATCAGTTTCACCTCAGTAAAACATGATGAATAAAAGCGAAGGTTTTAATTGATATGACAAAGCAAAATAAAAAAGCACTCAGACTTTTAAAATTAAGTTATTAAATTAAAGACAAATATTAACTATCAGGCAATTACATTTGAAAGGATTTTCTTTCTCTAGTAGTAAGGATACCTGAAACTGAATCATGTCATCATCCATCTCTGTTAAAGTCTCAGAAGTCTGTGTATGTCTAAGTGCTGACAGAAGTGGTCTATCTGTCCAACTGTCTGATAATTTCATGGTTTAGCACTGCAGTAGGAGGTGCCAATTAAGAAGGAAGGGCTAAATTACGTATTTAATTTATAAATCGTTTTTATCGATTTATAAATCGCTTTAAGTGCAGAGCTTGAATATTTCATAATCAGTGTTTCTGAGTTTTCCCCACAACCACCTTTGACAGCAACACTCTGACAGCATTGTGGTATATTCCAACACAGTGAAAACATTCAACCATTTTGCTGCTAAGCCATCTTGAAATCTGAACTGAAAGACAGTTTCAAAGCAGAAAAAGGGAGAAGGTGGCTAACTGGTGATGGAAGTAGGTCAACATTGCGAAAGATAACTAACTCCCAAATGAAAGTACTAGACAAGTACAGTGTGTGCATTTGTTTCTGAGGTTTTTCTTATTCCTTTCCATGTTCAACACCAAAATGGTGATTACCATATCTTTAAACTAAACACTAACATGCAAACAATTCAGGCCACCCAACCTGGATTAACTATCTTCTACTCAGTACAAAATCAGCTCTGACTTCAAACCAGGCTCACCAAAGATACAACACACAGAAAGCTTTTCACATCTAAGACACTCTTCTGTAGTGGGAGATTACTTAGCAGATGCAACAGGTATTTGAGACATTTTTAACTACAGTTATCTTTGACTCTGTGTTGGAGATTGTTGATTGTTTTTTCTGAGGGAAAAAAATCCTGCAATCTGTATGTGTAATTTAATTAGCCCACTATAATCTTTGTTAAAGCAAAGCAAGGAAAATCTTGCCTATCTAAAAGACATGCACTTGCCACTTGCCATTAATTTATCTCTATACATACAATCAAAATTTGTTACTTTCATCCTTCTTTTATTTCCTGTATTTAAATAAGTGCTTGGTATCATAAAAATTAATTTTTATAAAAGTTCATGTGAAAAATCTGTGAAGTCCAGAAAGGAATTCATTGTTTGACACAACAAAGATTAATATAATTATGCTGATCTTTCTGAATTTTATGAAGGGAATGGTTTAGTGATACTCTGTATACTGCACTAATATCACTAATGTCTTTTGAAAATGCATAAATTTTAGGAAGCATTGCAGTATGTTCAGACAGAATCTTTCTTGGAAAGCATGAAATATAAAAAAAGAGCTAAATGGTGCTTTGCTAAGGATTGGCACCATTACTTTCTACTTTTTAATATATTTTGTGTCAAAGGGGTTCCTCAATGCTTCATAAACAACCAGAAATGCAAAGTCCTGCAAATGAACTTTGGAGAAGTACAGACAGGAGCAGTTCAGACACAGATGCCACACCCCTTTATGAAAGAAGCTGACAGACAGATAAGAAGAGTTTGACAGACATAGTATTATCACTAAAAAAACAACAAAAAAGCATCTGTGTAACAAAATAAGGCTCTTCAGAATGTGAAAGTAGTTCTGAATACAATGCAGGTACAGAGGAGACAATGAAATTCAGAAAATAATGCAAGAAAGGTATTTTTTGGTATTAATTAGCATTTTATATGGACTGATAGTTAACCATATGCAATAACAGAAAAGGTAAGAGAGGAGACTGTTTCAGAATAGGAGCTGTCCAGCAAATCTGAAGCATTGCTAAGAAGTAAATATTAAACCTACTGCCCTACAAATTATGTAAACTAGGTCCCCAGTATTGGACGTAACAAGAGTGGACAAATAACACATCTGAGTGTTAGCTATTGTATCCTCAGATATTCAAATGTTTTCATATGCTGGAGCTCCAAGCAGTTCCCAAACCAATAGGGTGCTTGGACAGTTTGGAAACAGCAAGTTTTCACAGAACGTTAGAATCCTTTAGGTTGGAAGAGACCTTTAAGATCATCAGGTCCAACCATTAAGCCAACACTATTAAGTCCTCTGCTAAAACAGAATCAGAATCACAATCTGTCAGAGTTGGAAGGGACCACAAGGATCACCCAGTTCCAACCCCTCTGCCATGAGCAGGGACACCTCCCACTAGATCAGGCTGCCCAGAGCCTCCTCCAGCCTGGCCTTAAAGACCCCCAGGGATGGGGCCTCAACCACCTCCCTGGGCAACCCATTCCGTGGTCTCACCACTCTCATGGTGAAGAGAGTTTTGTGGCATCAAGCATCAGGTTTTTAGCTACATACTCAACATAAGAGACTCAGAGCAGAGAGACTGTCAGTGTAATGGCTGTAATGAACTCGTTAGGGTGGAGTCTCAGTACTATAAAACAGATGTGTGAAAATCAGAAAGGAACCGTTCCCTTAGTAACACAGACAGAACAGTATGGTAACTCAAAAAAATTATACAGGATACTGTATCTCTTTTGTACCACGGCTCACATGGAATTCAGATGACCCAGGTAAACCCAGCACACCTGTTAATAACACAGCAGATCATATGCACGGATCTAGGTAAAATGCAAGTCAGAATGGTCTTTGGATATAAAACACTTTGACTAGGACATAAAGTTCCTATTGCCACTTGATTTGAATTTAAACCCATTTAACTATGCAATTCACTGGAGTACTAGCACTGCACCTTTAGCACTAGTGGAACTGATCAAGTGCTTCACTGTTCCATGCACACTAAGCAGAGATTCCAAAATGCCACATCCTCGTCACAGGGCTTGGGCAAATCTAGTGAGCTAAATACTGTTTAGTTGCAACTATTTCAAACAGGTCAAGTAACAGTTGTACTGAGAACTTGAAACTGATTCCCCACACGCAAGATTAATACAAAGACTCAGGACATTCCAAATGGACAGCAAGCCATTTCATTAAATGGTTTGTGAATGCTGTGTTCCAGACACTGAATGGGTTTGGTATAAAATATCAACAAACCTAAGCAATGAGTATATTTGCCTGCGGTCGCTTTTGAATCAATAGAGACGCTATTCTTTTTTATACTGTCAGAACCTCTTACAAGAGTCTGTGAACTATCACAGCAGATATTACTTTCCAGAAGATCCTGAATCTCAGTGCAAAGACTTCCCATATGATCCAATATGCAAAAGCACTTAATGAAAAAATGTTACTTCATATTAAACTAAGCACAACACATCATTTGCCATCTTTACAACACTAACTCAACACAGCAGAAACAAGGCTCCTGAAATTTTTGAAAATAAGGAGCAGTTTTAACGCTGATACATAAAAACAGTGGCAAAAAATAAGAAGATAATTTTTAAACATGACAGTGGTTTTTCTTTAGCTGTTTGATCTGATGAACAGACAACTCAAAATACTTCTATCACAAACACTGTGATTGCACAATCACTGTTAATTGTTCAATATTTAATTTTTACATGGTACTCTATTCTGAAATAATTCTTAGATTTTTTAAATTCCTGGAAGACTTCTCCATTTCTTCAGTTAACGTTCCTATTATGGTTATGTCAGACGCTGGAAGCACGAAACC
>NW_008627071.1:0-25864 GCF_000691845.1 Merops nubicus | reverse complement strand
GGGTTGCATTTTCCATTCCAAGGGGGGGGTGCCTGCCTTCCTTAGCACACACCTGTCTTTCAAACTGAGACAACAGTGTTAGCTGTTATGAAGGAGTTCAGTTTTGCTTACGAGTGTTCTAGGGCTCTGACATGGCAAAATTCACAGGAACCTGTTTGGCTCATAATGTCCATTGGTCTCTAGGTGTCGTAAGATGTTTCATGAGTGTAAAAGCACAGATGTCTTTAGTCATCTTATTAGTTCTTTAGAAGCAAGGCCCTTAATTTAACTTTCAATAAGATCAGTTTTCCTTCATTTTAAAATGGAAGAGAGTAATAGCTAAGCTGTGGTAAGAGCCAAACAAATTACTTTTTCTTTCTTCCTAAGACATGTTTTTTTCTTTTGAAATTCTGAAGTGTGAATGCACAAGACTAGATCTGTGGTGTGAAGAATCAAGTATCTGACATACTTCATTCACCTCAATACACCTGTCTGGAGTTGCGCTCCAGTAGTAGTAGAGCTGGAGATAAACTGGCAAGCACTGAACCTTGCATTTCCTGTTTTTCACGTCTTTCAGAGGAATGAAGGTCATTGAAAATAGAGCCCAGAAGGATGAAGAGAAGATGGAAATCCAAGAGATCCAGCTTAAAGAAGCTAAGCACATTGCTGAAGAGGCTGACCGCAAGTATGAAGAGGTCAGTTCTTGAGTGCAGGTCATGTTTCTAAAATCCTTCAGGCTGTGCTTGTAATTCTTCTTTCATCCCTGTGTGCTCCCACACCTACCTTCTAAGTTCAGAAGATCACAAACACCACTCTTTGCAGCTGTGGAAGGAAAAATTGGCAGTCAGATACCTCAGGTGGTAGGAGATGTGTGCTTAGATCTTTGCAAAGAAATGGTTGAGAGTATTTTCTGGTGCCTTAGGGAGAAAAACAGGTTTTTTTAAAGTTGCCTTTTAGTGAATGAAAGCGAGATCTTAAAAAATGTCAGGAAACAAAGACTCAAATGAGTAATGAAGACGGCACATGATCAAAACTCACATGTTGACCAAAAATGGAAAGAGGCCTGACTCTCTTGCTTTGTAGGCTGTAGAAACAAGTGACGTGCTGCAGCAACATAACACCTCTGATTGTGGTTTGCCTTTTCTTGTAGGTGGCTCGTAAGCTTGTGATCATTGAGAGTGACCTGGAGCGGGCTGAGGAACGTGCTGAGCTATCAGAAAGGTAAGTTTTCGGCTGCCCCAAGACGTGTGCGAGGTGCTGCAAGACAGCTGTAACAGCATGAGACATTGGCAGTACACTACATGTTCAGCTCAAAGCTATGTTTTGCTCATTTACTCTAACAGTTGAAATAAATGATCAACACCAAAGTAAATGTGTTCATATATGTGTGTGCGTGTGTTTTGTCACTGCATGCTGTACCTGCACACTGATTTTGTGAATGGCTTTTGTGCATTTCATGTGTTCACTAACAGCCAAGTCCGACAGCTGGAAGAACAGTTAAGAATAATGGATCAAACCTTGAAAGCATTAATGGCTGCAGAGGATAAGGTACTGATACTAATAAACAGTTTTTAGGTTTAACTGCTGCAACCTGTCTTTCAGCTTCCGTAGCTGATTAGCTCACTCAGTAGTAACAAATAGTTCTCACTCTGCTCTTTACTTTCTTTGCACCTTGCTTTGGTGATTTTCTTTGGTCTCTTTTGTTTATTTAGTCATTTTTACCTTTAAAACTGATCTCTTGTGCAGCCAAAAGAAGCTGAACTGTCTCATGTGTAAAGGCTATGTAAATATTTCTGTGT
This sequence comes from Merops nubicus, assembly GCF_000691845.1. Taxonomy (NCBI): domain Eukaryota; kingdom Metazoa; phylum Chordata; class Aves; order Coraciiformes; family Meropidae; genus Merops; species Merops nubicus. The sequence continues at coordinate 24,086 of NW_008627071.1, read as the reverse complement.
AAGCTAAGGGCTGTGGATAATTTCTGTGTGGTCGTCATGTTAACGTACACTTGAAATGAAATTTGGCATAATAAAGAATTGCTTTCAGTCTGTGATGGGTTCAGCTGCTTTTGAGGCTGTTCTTTTGCTCTGTAATAGTTTTCATTTTTCTCTATCTTTTCCCCCTGTTCTCTCCTGTTTCTTTTGCTTGACTGAATCTTCCATCCGCCCCTTTCCTGCCTTCCTTCCGAAATAACAGCAAATGTGCTGAGCTTGAAGAGGAGTTGAAAACTGTGACCAACAACCTGAAGTCGCTGGAGGCTCAGGCTGAGAAGGTAGGCTAGAGACTTATGTGAGAATGTGTCCCTTATGTTGTCATCTGGATTGGCCTGAGAGGTTTTCTGTGTGCTGATCACTTTGCAGCGTTTCAGCTATGCTATTGTCACTAAAAGCATTGTACTGACTACTCAGTTCATACTTGGCTCTTATTGCAACCTAGCATTCCTTCTACTTCCAAATAGGTCAGTATTATTTGGCCACATGTTCTGCTAAGTAGTCTGACAGGATTATATGTCATTTATAGAATGTCCCTCAAAATGGCACTTGTGTACTAATAATAAATTTTTGCAAATGCCACTCCTCTTTAAAACTGTAGTACTAATTTCTACTCAAAGTCCCCACTGTATAGTACTGGAATATAACACAGGAGAAGTTTGGCTTTTGTAATAAACTGTACTACCATAGTCTAATAAGTGGAATTAAGTCAATTCTATCCCTATGAATTTCTTGTATGTTGTTTATCTAAGCAAGTCTTGAATATTTTTTTTTTTAATATTTAGAATACATGGTCTAGTATCATTGGTCCTCTTTATAATTACAGTACTCCCAGAAAGAAGACAAATATGAAGAGGAGATCAAAGTCCTGACTGACAAACTGAAGGAGGTAAAGTTAGAGCTGTTCTTTATAAGAGCTCTTCCAATGCAGCCTTAATTCTTTTAACATAAACACTACTTCGATGCTCTAAGGTTGAACACATCATTTTGGAGACAGTTTAATGTTAAATGTCCCTCCTAACATTAGTATCACTTAATTATTTGGTTCCTGTCATTGTCCTTTTTTCATTCATTTGAATTGTCACTCCTCTAAGTACTATGTGTACGTTTCCTTGTCTGTATTTGTTTCCACTTCAGGCTGAGACCCGTGCTGAATTTGCTGAAAGATCGGTAACCAAGCTGGAGAAGAGCATTGATGATCTAGAAGGTATGGGGTTTTGTTTTTCTCACTTACTGTAGGAATACAGATCTTTTATTCTCCTGTTGCTGGGTTTAGGTTTTTTTTCGGTACTCAACTCTACTCACCTAACTTGTCCTGCCAGTACAAATTGGTCTGACTAGAGAGCGAAATAGGCAAAATGTTCTCTGGTAGAAACGTGTTGGTAACTTAAATGCTTCAAGTGAACAGTGTTCTGCTCTTGCCTGTTCCTTTTTCTCTCATGTTTTCAAGACTCCTTTCATTTTTTTGCTTTATACTCTTCTACTTGGAGGTATATAAATGTATAGGGAAAATGATGAGGTGATAAGTATTATTATCTTACTAAAAAGCTGATGAAGAGCAGTATCATGTTTGTAATAATTAGGAGTGTAGCAAGCTAAACTAATTTATTACTGTGGTAAGTGTGAGCCAGCAGGTGTTTTGTGACATAGGCCAGTTGCTGTTTTTCAGTAAAGCTAATGGATTGTATACACAATCAGGACAGCTTATTTAACTTCAGAGAGTTTGTTTTAAGGTTTTGATAAAACTTTCAGATGTACAGTACAATAGTAGAGTCTGCTTTCTTCCTACGGAGATAATAATTCACTAGTGCTTTATAGTTAAGCTTTATGGAGTTTATTATTTGGATGCATTACAGTCAGTGTAGGATTTTAAGAAGCTTGATTACTTGGCACAGCAGGCTGACTCGTGCACAAAGGGTATGAAATTCTAGGTAGCTCCTGAAAATTTATGATCATTGACTCAGGAAGCAGAGAAGAAAGATAAGTGTTTAAAAGGAACAAAAATAGTTGTAGGAAACTGAGTTTATAACATCACAGAAACCAGAGTGATTTAAAGAAAAATAAAAGTAGCAGAAATAAATGGTGGTATTCTCCTTGGGCCCCATTTTTTGATCTCTTCTCCCTAGCTCCTGTGTGCTCTCCTACTGTATGTTAAAACAAAAATCCAGGGCAGCAAAGCATGGGTTTTGCTTCCCTTGTACACTCTCTTTTCTTGTTTTCTTTGTATCACAGGTTGCACCACTGGTGGTGCAGTTAACAAACTTGTTACATAAAACTATTAGCTATTGATTTTATTTTTTTAATTCTCTAATTTTGTAATTTTTGTCTGTCGCAACACCTCTTTCTGCCTGCTCTTATTTCCTATGGCTTCTGGATGGTATCCCATGCCACCACCTTCACCTTCCATCCTGTGGTCACGCTCCATTTCCTCGCACACCTCTGCCTTCCCATGGGGGAATGTTAGATGAGCTGTATGCTCAGAAACTGAAGTACAAAGCCATCAGTGAGGAGCTGGACCACGCTCTCAATGATATGACTTCCATGTAAATGCCTTCCCAGCTTGTGCCTGCACCTGCTTCCCTGCCCTCATTGATTGCGTGTTTCCAGCCTTGTGAAATTACACTCCCTCTGTAGCGAGGGATGCGTTCCTTTAGCGAGACTAGGTGTACAAAATACCATGAACAGTTCTTTACCGTGCCAGAGTGTGGGTGAGTGTTGTGCCGAGCCTGGTAAATACTCATGGTGATTTTGTAAGCTGTCTAATAGGCTTATGTTTACTCTTTGATTCTGTATCTGCAATCCTTGTGTCTTGTGGTCGCCTTTTGCTTGTAGCTCTGTGTTTATCCTTTCAGTTCACCTCTGTGTGAGCATCATCTACCAGGCCCATCATTTTCGGTTTACCAAAGTTGTCTCCGTACAGTTGCAACTCTTGTGTTGCAGTCAGTGTATTCTTCTGCTGCCACATTTTTTCTCTGGCAAAGTACCTACAGAAGTTTCAAAGAAGTTAGATTTCGCTTTGTTCTCTATTAATGCCAGTGGAAAGCATTTATCTAAATTTCCTTAGCTGGTCGGAAAATTTCAGCAGTTTTGACCACAATTACGAGTGTGGAAATTGATTTGAAATAGTTTGTCATTTAAATGCATAAAAATGACCATTGAACTGTAGGTTGCTTCTGCATATTTTGTGAAGGTAGTAGTAATTTAATTTGCATATAGCAGAAATGTGGTACTACCAGCTTTAGTCCTAAGGAGAAAAAAAAAAACAACTTTATTAGGAAGCAGGAAAGCAGGAGAGTGATCAATTGTGACTAGTCTGTGTGGTGTTTGGTGCAAAGCAACTCTTCTTCCATGCCCTGAAAAGAGGTCAGCTATGCTAAATCCACCATCCCATGCTCAAACCCCGTACCCCATACAGTTGACATGGGAAGGAAGAAGAGTTGTGGCTCTCAAGTGCTTGTGAGGTGTGATGCATAGTTCCAGCATCTCTTTTTGAAAGCTAGCATGCTTTCAGCAAGGCATAAGCTTTGCTCAGAGCTTGAAATGTATTTTGCATGCACCCATATTTTAAGTGTTTTCTTGTTGATTTTTTTTCATGCCTATATCTGTTCATTACTGCCCTTCTCTCTCCCAGCTTTTTAGTAGGGGTCTAATGTTGTCTGCTTTAATTTCCCACGCTCTCCCCCAATGTGTGCTTTTGCTCAGTGGCTTATTGAGCAAATGGATTTCTTTTTTCCTCCTCGGTGTACATACATACAGTATTTCTTCAATTTGGGATATTTCTAAATGGAAAACAGACTTTACTAAAATGTACTGTACTGCTACTTGTGGACATTACTGTAGCATTCTAGTCCCAGCATGGTGTGGTGTTTCTTTAGTAGTTGTCTTGGCATGCTGGGTTCTGCTGAGCTGTTGCTGCTTTTTTGGAAGTCTTTACTGCACCTTTTTTATTTCCTACCTTATCTCACTTTTTCTTTTCATGCAGATAATTTTCTTTGCTTCACTTCTCCAAAGACATCTTCATCGGGTTGGATAAAACATCTTTCCAAGCTTTGGATATTTCATGGGTTCATTGTCCTGTCTTCTAGCTTAGTTGACTATTCTTCTAGCATTTTTCTGAAACATGATCTGTTTGTACTCTGCTGTACAGAAACTCTACATCTCTCAATGTAAAATAAATATCCCAGCTGTATCCCCTTTGCTACTACCTTGCTTTTTATTTATTTAAATAACTTATTTCAGTTACTAATAAAAATTGCTCTTTTTGCCATTAGGGATTTTAATTTTTTTTGTGTTCCCATTTTTTCTGCAAACACTTTTTTGCGTGAAGGTTGACAGTGCAAAGCTAGTGGGATGAGAATACTACTCTTGGTATTTTGAGGTCAAAACTGACCAGTTATGATCTCAGTATTTCTCAAAATCTGATGCAGATAAAATGACAAATAGATGTAATGGAACTTTGTTAGGTCAAAATCTGCAAGGACACTGCTTCCTTGGGGTCACTTGGTTGTGGGAGCCTGGCTGAGAGAGTGGTTAAGTCCTTGACGTTGGATTTTTCATTTGAAAATCTAGAGCTTTTTCCTAGCTTGACCCTGGAGACTTCTTGCCTTTATTATTTAAAGGGATGGTATTAAAAAAAAAAAAATTGGGTTTTTCCACCTAAAAGTAGTAATTTAACTGTCTTGCAAAAATGTTTTCCCCTTTTTCTTACCTCTGTTAATCAGCAAAGATGTTGCTTGCTAACTCCTTTTTTTTTTAGGTATTGTTTTGGGGTTTTCTTTGGTGGTGGGTTTGTGTTGTTTTGTTTTTTTTTTTTTTACATTATACTTCTCTTGAGTGGCATGATAGGATGGGAGGTTCATCAGGGAGATTTTATTAGCTTGCCACTCCTATGCTTAGCTCAGACTTGTGAATTTGAATTGAAGACTCACAAGTAGTGCTTCAGATCTGGAATAGGAAAACTTATTATACTAAGAATGAAATTATTCTGCTGCAAAGCAGAACATAGAGATTTTAGGTTTCAAAGCCTAAACTTTTTCTTTCACCTGATGTGACGGTGCCTAATTAAGGCTAAAGTGTTAAATGCTGTCATCTTGGAGTTTTTTGCTGTTATTTGAAATTAGAGAGTTTATTACATTATTTTAGCTTCATTTTCTTCACAATGAAAGAAGTTGTTTTCCAGTTCATATTGAAGTGAATCAGTTTAAACTGGATTGGTTTCTGAATGTGCCTGTTACTGTATATATTGCTGTATATCCTAAGTCACCACAGCCAGATAAACTCACCATAGCATAGCAGAGGTTTTTAGCTTGTAGTATACTGTAAATGTGGCTTTCTAGTGCAAGATTATTCAGCAGTGCAGTTTAGGCTAATTTCCTCCTCTCCCCAAAACTTGTTTTCCAAATAAGGCTTGCAAATGCATGTATCATTCCCTCCCCCCACCCCCGACATAGTGAGACAACTTTGTCTTGTCGCTGTTTTTTTTTCTTATCCCATGATATGTGTCCTAATATTACTGGCTATGGGGAGAAACCCAAGTGTAGTATACATATCCGCAGTCACAAGTTGTCCAGATAAGGGTCAGTAACTTACTACTTACTAATTGAGATACAGTAAGTGTGTTTATACGCTTTGCATATTGCAACTGAAAAGTAAAATATTTAATGTGAAGGTTAACCACATATAATGGGCTGAGCATGTGTAAAATGACTGAAGCTAATGTGGTTAACTTCACAAATGCAAGAGTTATGGGGAATGCAGCTGTCATGTGTCAGCTGATCCAGAATAACTTATGCTACAGCAAGTCCAACCCCTTAATCTATTGTGCATTTTGGTCTGTTGTGTCAGTAGTGTTGTTTTTCCCCTCAATTTCTTGCAATGAGTTTCATAAAGAGAATTGAAAAAAAAAAAAAAAGTTAAATCCAATGTAGAAACCTGGTCCCCTTTAACAAAGTAATTTTGAAAATCAACATTTAAACCTTCCCTTTTCCTTCAAACACATGTAATATGTTTTCTGCACTGTAGGATGATAAATTGCTGGACCAAGTACTGGAAATCATAGAATCATAGGGGTTGGAAGGGACCTCGAAAGATCATCTAGTCCAACCCCCCAAATGGCCGATGCAATGCAGATAGCCAGATATCCATGTAGAGAATTCCTAGCTGGCCCTGCTGCAGTGATCTTGACTCCATGGAGCTGTTGTAGTTCCCCCCTGCAGCATATTTCAGTATTCTTGTCACCAGTGAACCTGCCCTGTGCGTTATGTTGTACATCCCACAAGGTCTAGTCATGTGTGGCTAGTCGTGTATGCAAGGCTTGTTGACAGGAGCACAAGGCTGGCTCTGATGTCTCATTTGCCTGGGCATTCTGCTGTGCTGAGGCTGAGCTTCACTGGGTCTGCACCAGAGCCTGAACTCCCAGCTTGGATTTGTGGCTTGGCCTAATGTGGCTGCCTACAGAGCTAGCCCTTGACTCTACCACTGCGGTAGATTGCAGCCTAGGCAGACTGCCTGTGGGTAATCAGGGGCTGACTGTACACTTGGTAAATGCGTTCTGTGCTTTACCTTGGGCTTTTAAATCTTGTTATGAATGTTGAGAAATACTATGTCTGCCTCAATCACAGAGAGGAATTTTTTGTGGTGAAGGTAAGCATTAAGTTCTTAGTTCAAATTATGTTGATGTGTTTGAATAGCAACTAAATACACTTTGCCAAACAAAGTGAGATTTTAGTTACTATGAGGTTTTGAAGTTTTTCTCACATGTATTTGACATTATCCTGGTAAGGACACAAGACCTGGTTGTTGCCGGTCTAGGATCAGAGCTCTGAAACATGCTCTGGTTTTACGGAGCTGGCTGTTGGAGTTGGGCTGGAGAGGAGGGTGGAAGGAGTTGCTGCTCACCAGAAAAGTATGTCCTACAGACCAGTTTACTGCACAGCTTTGCCATTGCTGTGCAGAGAGCCTGCAGGGGAAGAGCACTTCTCTGGAAGCTGTTAGGAAGCTTGTGGAAAAGAATCAGAAACAGTCATTTCCTGTAGGGGAGTAATCTGGGATCAAGAAGTCAGAAGTGCAGTTTGAATCTAGGCTAATGAGAAGAATATGGACAGTATGAGAATACAAGACAGTCAAAAACTGTCATGGAATGTTGTTTCACTCTGCACAACAAGTCTCAGCAAATTGACTGTCACAGCATAGCTTTGGCTGTTCTTTTTGACTGTGAATGTGAGCTGTCCTTTTCTTTTGCTGTATCGAGTAACTTGGGGTTTCATGCTTCCATATCATTTTCACCGAATGTTCGAGTTTATTTTGTTACAAAATACAACTGGACAATTTAAAGGTGTCGAAGTGTGTGATACCAGTAACAGAAGTACTTTTCCCTACCAAAAATACCATTTCAGTTGTCAGATTCCCCAGGAAAGGAGTATGTGCTGAGTCAGACCTAGTGGTAGTCGGCTTCCAGCATATCTCCTGCCACTACTTACCCTAGGGATGATACACGTTCTTTCCCTCCACTGACCAATGAGGTACCACCACATCTTAAGTAGTTTACAAAGGAAAAAACGCACTCATAAAGCAAATCTTGCCCACGCTTTACTTAAAGATTAAAGCAGTACTTAAGTTCTTCTAGGAATATAGCTGCATTTCTTCCATTTCTGCTCCCACTTAACCGTCTCAACAGTTGTTCCCCACAGCAGGACTTAGCCAGTTCTTCTTAGGTTATAATAGCTGTTCCTTGGAGTAGCTATTTAATTACAGAGCTCTAGAAGCAAAGGTAAAATGTTTTTCTGTGTGTTACTGAACTGTCTGTGGTGTGATCAGTTTCTTTATTAACTCTTACTTAACTGTTTCCTCTGTCTAATCTGTCTTCATTCTGCCTCTCTTTTTCCCTTCTAACCTGCTTGCTGCTTGTACAGACCAACTCTACCAGCAACTTGAGCAAAACAGTCGCCTAACTAATGAACTAAAGCTGGCATTGAATGAGGATTAAACTTTACTGTGACTATATTGCTAACTTGTTTAAAAACAATTTCCTTCTAAATTTCCTTAAGAACAAATCAGTAAATGTAGAAATGAGCAAGAAACCTAGAAATTGATGGTTTTCAAAGGCTGTTGATTCTGTAGTAAATGAATGGATTAAATTCTCAGTTTCTGCTGAAAAAATAGGAAAATGCTTCTTCTGGATGAGGCTTTTCAGTATCTGTATGCACACACATATACTGCAGAGGAGCATTAAGCTCCCTGGCTGTGCAATAGCTCCTTTCCACTTCAGTAAACAGCTACCGCATTTAGCTAACAGTATCCAAAAACCTAACAGCCTGCCTTGTAGAGGGACTTTCAGTTTACCGTACATCATGAATTGGCCCTGAAATTCTCACTAGAATGTGTGCAAGAGAAAAACATTCACCAGGATTCATATTCCTGTCTTTCAAAACCAGCATAAAGGATACTTAAAGCTGTTTTGTTACCTGGAGACTTGAATGCAGTAATTTTGCATTACTATGAATTAGGCTTGTATTTGACTTAGAAAATCAAACAAACCAAAACACAGACAATTTTAAAAAAAAATAAATAAAAAAAATGGGAGCTCCACCTGAAAATACATGATCAGTTTAAAGGTATGTTTGTGTTAGTATGAAGTTAACTATTACTGGATTCTGCTAGGATGCAGCTCTAGAACGTTGTGCTCTTTTATTGTATCAAGTAAGTATGTTAAATGACTGTCCTATAAAAGTGTGCATGCAACATAAAGCTACTAAATTCAGTTTCTCTTCTGGTAGAAATTAATTTCTTAAAGGTCACTTCACTGAAGAAGAGATTAATTTTTCTGTTCTTTGCAAGTTCTGAATTACATGAAACTGGAAAGTATGGATCTGCAAAAAACTTAATTATTTTGTTTATTGCCATACTTTAAAAAAAAAAAAAAAATTAAAAAGCCATTCATTCTCCCACATTACCCTAAGCAAAGAGCTTCTAGAACATTCAAGAATTCTATCTCTGGCAGTGCATTTCCTTAACAAATGCAGCTGTAAACAGTTCTAAACTTGTGTTACTCGCTGTTTGTTTGGAATTCTCTTGTGTTGTCTGAGGACATCAGTATTTATGAGCATGCACATTTCTTAACTTTCTAAACACACCAATAGAAGTGATAATTGCATGCCTTCATGTTCTGAGAATCAGTGCCTCCAAAGAACTGCTATTCATTTTTTAATTTTCTAATCCCACAACAGAGAAAGTGGCGCATGCCAAAGAAGAAAACCTTAGTATGCATCAGATGCTGGATCAAACTTTACTGGAGTTAAACAACATGTGAAAACCTTCTTAGCAGCAACCACATTATTTTTTTTATTATTTTTACACCTGCTTGCCGTGAAACCCCATAAACGTGTCTTTATTTTAGTTTCACCACAATCACATCTGCTAAATTTTCAGGCAGGGGTCGGGGAAACACCAAAATGGGCAAGCCATGTACAGGTTAAGCTATATTACACTATGGTTTAAATGTGCCATTTCCCAAGAAAAATGTTACCTACACTTTCTAGAGAGTTCAGCAATTCAGTATGCTTTGTCTTTTGAAGAATCCTGGCTGTGGCAGAAAGTGTCCCACCTCAAGTGCCAACTAAAATTGTTAACAAGAAGAATGATCCATGTTCAAAAGAGATCAGGTGGAAATGGTGCTATCTTGAGCAAAAGGTTCTACTGAAGTCTTTTGTTTGTTATTAGACAAGTCAGGAGTTGCCCAACACAGTAATTTATTTTTATCAGAATTTTATTGCTCTGTGAGGATTTGGACTTTCTGTGCTTTCTAATTCAGTAAAACGAAGGTATATGTGTAAGCAACAGAGAAAAGTGAAGGTTTCTGGACGTTAAATTGTGTTCTTGCAACTCAATACAGAAGTGTAGGTCAGCATTTCACCTTGAGTATTCATTCATTCAATTGTATTTTTCATGTTGAAATGAAAAATTCAATAAATTCAGGAGAAAACATAGATTTGGAAGAGATTGTTTTAAAATGTATTTTATTTGTGTGGATTTTGGGGAGGGGGAGGAATTTATAAATCGATATTTGCCTCACTTTTTTTCACACTTTCTTTTAGCAGTTTAAAAAAATATACCTGTATGTAAACATTGTATAATGATACAGAATAAAATGCACATTTTAGGACATTTTTTAAATCTTGCTCTCCTGTGATTTGTTTTTCATCCTGTTGACTTTGTGTATTGCTGTGTGGAAAAGGTGCATGTGCAGTGTCTCATTGGGATGCACTGTAAAGACATTGGCCTTTTGTCTCTTCTGTGCTGTTAGGCTCATATATTAAAGTACAGTGAAATGCAGTGGTTTGGACTGATCTGGATCTGCAGCTGCTAAGAGGGGCTCTTTGAGGGACATATTGCAGGAACCTGTCCCAGTCCATCACTTGATTGTATTCCCAGATGGGTGCAGAATGCAACTGTTCCCTAATGGATGATGGAGTTTTCCAAAATTGCTCATTGTTGACCAAAGCTGTTTTTGGTAAGAACACTGCGGAATTTCCACAGACTTATGTAGGAAATGATCCCTGAAGTCCATGCTCTGGAAACACTAACATCTATATGTATATCTTGCCTGTTAGTATGTGTTAGTTGACTTCAAAACGTTCTAAAATCATGTGTCAAGTTCATGAGAGATCCTTTCACCCGGCTTTTCACTGGTTGGTAATTTCTGCATATGTAGCTATCTTTATTTGCATTACAAAGTCTGAAATGAGCAACTTCAGAACTTCAAAAATAATTCTTTTTCATTCTTTTTCTGTAGTATACGGCTGAAAGATGATGTTGTCCATGCTTCTAGCAGCAAGGAGCTCAGTAGGAGACAAGCATAGATAACCTACCAGATCATCAAAGAATTTCCATTAGCAGACCTTTAGGAAGCAACTGAAAACAAGTGACTTTCTCAGCAGCTGGTGTAGTGGTGAAAGGGTGAAGTAATACCTAATACTTTTAGGTTAAATAGGAGTTGGAGAGGGAAGATGTACCACTGTGTCTCTGGCTTTTTTTGATTATGTTATAAAGGGGAGAGCTTGGCAACATTAGAAGCTTTTGCATGCTTTATTGGCTCCTGCCACGTCATCCTGAATGGAAAGGATGAGATTTTTAAATGTTTCGAGGAAGGAAAATATATGCTAGAAGGCTCCTACAGTGCCTTTAAAATTGTGCTGGAGGCCAACAGTCTAAAGTTCCAAATAAGTTTTGCAGTGATAAGTTATTCTAATCTTTCCTTCCTTAGCACAAGGATGAGATGTCAGGTGATTGGGCTTGAAGGGTTCAGGTCTCCATGTGCTTGTGGCTTTGAGCGTGCTGCTGGAGTCAGCAGGGCTGCTTGCAGTGGGAAGTGTTGTGCTGCATAGTAGTTTGTAGGGTAGAGCCCAGGGCCACCCAGGGAGTCGGAGACTGTGCTGGGAGCTGAAGTGAGGAGTTCCTGGCACTTGGCCATGAGTTTTACACAGCTGAGTGTGCTGCCTGCTCCACTGCATTGCTTTTATGGTCTGTACTTGAGTCCTAAACAATGTGTCTGAGTGAGGTCAGACTTTTGGCTGCTTATAATTGCTTGCCTTCCAGGAGGCCACAAACTGCATTGTGGTTTGGGGAATCTGAATTCAGCCCTTGCCATGAATAAGGATAAGAAGGTGGCTGTGGTTTTAATGCCTCTTAAAGAGATTATGTCACCATTAATAGAAAATGCACGTGCAAGCAAGTAGATAAGAATTAACTGAAAAAAAAAAATCTGTTTGTAGAATAGGCTTCCCTGAACTGCACTGTTGCAGATGAATCCATAAAACTTCATAATAATAAATAAAAGCTTTCCAGTTCCAAGGAGAGCTGCTGGGAGCAGTGAACATGATGGTGAATCACATCAAGTGACTTTTTTTTGCTGACTACAACCAGACACATAAATGGGCACATGGATATATTTGCTGGAGCAGGAAAATCTCTTTCTGCCATGTGTCATAAACCACTACCCATTATGGATTCTTTATATGCAGTGCCTAAATAGCATCAGCTTGTAAAAATCAATAAATTTGGCTCTGATTTAGCCCCATTCCAAGCAAATGGGAATTTCCCATTCTTGCAGCTACTTTGCCAGAAATGTAAACTCCAAAAACTTGCTAAATTACAGAACCCTGCATAATTCAGCATTCCTAAAGATGCGTGTCTTGGTTTGGAAAGCTACTCACTTTTTTTTTCAATGCAAAACCACATTTGGCAGTTTGAAATATTCCATTACTGTGCAGCCATGCTATGTAATTGCCTTGGTTGTTTTGTGAGTTCTCTCTTCTCATCAAAATGATTGGTTATGAGAGCACCAGAACTGGCAAAACTACCTTCTTGCAGATTCCTGTTGCATGGTGTTGATCGTCAACTTGCAATGATTTTTGTTTTTTTCTGGATACCAAGACATCGGTGTTGTCTCTTGCTCCGTCATAGGATTTCTCTGATGTCTAATAATATGCAAGGCATGCTGCAGGTTGTGCCTTTCCTTCCATCAGGATGCTAATAGGAATAGTCTTTCTATCTTAGTGGTTCCTTATGTTCACAGAACTTGCAGAAATGTAATTTTCTTTTTAGAAAGATAAGTATTTTTCTTTTGTCAAAACTGGTCAGTCTGTTCAAGAGTTGTTGGGTGGAATGAGAGATATAGATATGAATGACATAGAAATCCCTGTCCTTTAAGAAAAAAAAGTTATAGCAGTAGCTTGCACCTCAAAAGCACTACCTCTCAGAGCTCTGGCACTTGAGTGTGGAATCTAAATCCGTAAGGTAATGTGCATATTGACCAGTTTCTACTGTTATTGATGCTAGTCAAAGTCTGTGTTAAGTTGGCAAACTTCGCTATACCATTAATAGTGTAGGAGTATGCTAGGCTGTCTGTGACTGCTGGAATGTCTGTTAGTGGCAGTAAAAGAAAGTGGTTGGTCAACTAAAACAGTTTAAAAACAAGGAGGGGGAGAAATACTTTTTACATGGCCTGGCATTTGGGAAAATAAATTATTTTTTCCTCAAGTGTTCATTTGTGGGTTCTGTTTGGTTAGGTTTTTTTTGTTTGTTTGTTTGTTTTCATTTTTAAAATAATACAACAGGAACATCAATGAAAGATTAAGTTGGGAATTGCAGCAAAAAGGTCAAGGCAGTAGAGAAAATAAGAATAATGTTTGTTATCGTCATGGAGATTTTCAAAAATGCACACAGATCCTTTGTTGAGGAGTAAAATCCTTATGTTAAAATCCTTTTAGTAGAGAGAAGCTGTGTAACTTAGTTGTGTGCTCTCTTCTTTACCAGGTGTGGGAAATCTGTTCAAGTTTGCATAATCTTGGCTTCAGCTGCAAAACTATCTAGTTTTCTGTAGGTCGTAGCCTTACCAACTTGTAAGATGTTGCCGAGAATTGCATAAATGCAGGATACCCCTCACAATAACAGCAGCTTAGTGAGCAATCAAGATACCCCAGTTAATTAGTTTATATGAGAGCAGAAACTATAGGAAACAGAAGCAAATAGAAGTCTTACAAACATATAAAAAATATTCTTTCCCATTTGTTATTTCTTGACTCATAATGCATGTAATGAAAGGACATTATGTAGTGATTTGAATATTATGGCCTTTAAGGTCACCTCAGCACTTGTTTCCTCCTTCCTCTTTTCTGGTTTGAAGAGTGGTGCAGTAAAGATTAAACAGCATCTTTTTAATTTAAAAAAAAGTAGAGCAAACACACATGGAAGTCCTGCAGACCTAGCTGCAATTGACAGTACTGTGTCATAAGGTATGGTACTGTGTGCATGGTTGTGGGAACGTTTTTTTCATTTGTGTACAACAAGCATTTATGGATCATGGGTATGAAGGTTTGGGGCATGATCCTGCAAAGTATTTTGAATGCCTTTTATTCTAGGACCATGATCTGATTCTTGGGACTATTGTTTTCATCAATGTTGTTTTCATTTTTCGCCCTGAGGTTAAAACAGAAATGTCAAGGAAGTGTCCATGTGATCTGTCTCGGCCAAAGTTCATGGCAAACAGTGTTTCTTTGGATAAAATCTGCAAAGGCTAGTGAGAAATTGTCCATGCCACTGAGGAAAATGAGTCAGATCTAGCAGTGTCTCTACAGTAGGATTTGTGAAAGAATTATCAGGAAGGTGAAACTGCAAAGCTCTGGTAAGTTGTTTTAACTTGCTTAAGACACGCTGGTATTGATAGATGGAAAAATAATGGAAGATTGGCGAGGAGGACTGTAAACACACTCAAGTGACTTGCAGCTGGAGTGCTGGAAAACACATCACACTAATTGTTGCTCAGCTTTGTGTGCTTGATAAGTAGAATATTTGTGTTTAGATAATACAAGTATGTGAAGCACTGAGAGGTACCTTAGAAAACATGTTTGAAATTCCTGCCCTGTTGTGCGGAAGATGTGCATCATGGAAAAACGCACCGTCAAGAATCCTTGTTATGTGCAGGAGAAAGCAGCATGTTCAAAAGGTTCTTCACTCTCTAGCAAGGACGAAGCTGTGCCCTACTTGTGTCCCTCCTTGAGTGCCTCTGCCTGGGTGCTGCTGTGGAGATCCCCTGATTCACGAGGTAACGAGACTAAATTTAATCTTGCCTTTCAGCCATGGTTTTGTGGTTGTTCCTGTGTCCTGCCTGCGCAAGTTTACATGTGATCTTAACATGATTTGTGTGAGTTCACAGTTTAAAAATAGAGCATTTCTTTGCAGGTCGACCAATAGTTTGCGTGTTTCTCTTAACAGGAATGCTAGCTGGAGAAATAACCTGGGAAAATACTTCAGAATCTTTCCTAGATGATGGTTTTCTGTAGCCAGCAAGGAGGAGTCTGTCAGACTCCTTTCCAGTTAATTTGGATTGCTGTACTACTTCCTTATTTGCTTACTGTACACACATAGATTATAAAATAGGCTAAAGGGATGGTGTAATTTTTGCAGGCTGTCCAGAAAAAAAAAAAAAAAGAAAAATGTATCTATAAGATGAACCAGGTGAGAAAGCAGCTGGGAGAAAAACAGTAAGGTGGAATAGCACATGAGTGCTCAGGATGCAGACAGCATGAAGGTGATCTACAGAAGAATGAATCCTCCACCTCTAAGTGCTACTGTGTAGTTATGTCTTGTCCTGCTCTTATAGCCTCCACTTGTGTTCCTGCAGCCACTACATTCCTCTGCCACAGAGGAAAGTGACTGGCAAAGTCCAGGTAGCAGCAAATTCTTGGTCACCCCTCACTGAGGTTTAAAGTATGATGTTCAGGAGCTTTTCCCATAAAAATCCTTTCAGTGGTTCTTGCTATGCCAGCAGAGTCTGGGTTAAACTTTTCTGTGCTAGGATTTTATTGTAAATTACCTTAACCAAGAAATCGTGACACTTGAAGACAAAACCATGATTTTTTGGTGCTTTTCAGCAATTGACATACGTGTAGCAAATGTGTGTGTGTGTGCTTTTATTACATGCAGCCCTGTCTGAGTGCAAGGCATTTCCTGGAGATTAACGACTGGGAGGGAAGGATTGTGGATACAGGAGGCAGCCAAAGAGAGCCAAACTGGTTGTTAATCCGTGGGAGGTGCTCTGTGCTGAGACTTTCTGTTGTAAATTAAAAGAAGAAGCACACGAGCCTATGTGTGGAGGAGAAGCAGAGATTATTGCCATTTTGAGCAGTTAAGCTACTGATTCCTTCCTCTGCTTCCCCATCGGTATATATGCTGCTAGCATTTGGATCACTAAAGCTAGCAAAAGAATTGATAGGAAGGTTTTACTCTGGACTCATTACTTTTATGAATCATTTACTTTTTGGATTTAATTAAGGCAAATAGTAAAATTCAAGTTTAAATGGAGTGCAGATTGTAGAGGGATTTGTGTCATTTTAGCTAAGTTGTTTTAAAGAAGGTAATTTTACCAAACCACTCAGGTACACATATAACTTTGGCCATACATATACATGGAGTATATACAGCTAGGGCTTCTCTGTTTGACTAAACCTTAGTCAGACAAACAGTTCCAGTAGAGCAAAGTCTCAGTTTTGTAGAATCAAGCTTTATAGAGTCATTGTAAAATGAGAAATTATCTTGCTTTAAAGATGATGGATCTTTAGCTGCTGTGACATTTGATATGTGGGTTTAAAAATCAAACAGCTGTCCCCAGTGAAGATTGCAACGCAGTTTCTGGAGAACAAGACTGATGTAAAAAAGTGCTGAGTAGTTCTTTTTTTCTCTGAATAGGACACCTGCATCCCATATTAATGGTGGGAGTCTGCAAAATCCCTATTTAGACTACAGTAAAACCAGAAAGCCCTGAAAAAATGTTATCGCAGTTCCTCTGTTTCCCATGTCTGTTTTCCCTTTGAAGCAATGAGGACGTTACTATGGTGCGAACAGCAAAACAGTGTCACTTTGTTTCTGTTATAGAGACACTACTCAGACAACATGGGGATTTTGCCTAATTTCTATTTTATTTTTCTGTCTGAGGATTTACAAGAACACCAGCTATCTGTATAAGAAATGCTCACACCTATTGTTTAAATTCGACAGGCAGCAAGTCAAGTAGGAACTTGCTAGCTTTCATTACACCACTTGGAAAAAATGCTGTCATCCATTTAGAGCACAGCTTCCCTGCCACCATCAGTACACCTTGAGCTTGATTCTCCTCTGATGCATGCATCAATATCTTGCTTACCTTTGCACTACAAGATCATTTTTACTGAAGATGAAGGAATGAAAACAATCCAAGCTGAGTGGCACACCTTAAGATGAGTATGCAGGTATTAAAACTGTTCTACTGAGCAATGTTATTCACACTGAACTATAGCTATAAGTAAGTGTGTGTATGTGTAACTGACATACGCTGCCATACACCAGAAAGTAAATATAGCCTTTAAAACATGGAAATATGTTTTGTTTGATTCGGAGTTAAATGAATAAATTATAGTATTTCTAACTCAGGCAGTTCATGGGTTATTCCAAGTGGTAGGAGGGACAAACTGTCCCACACCTAGTGCTTACTGCAGAAATCAGTCATTCTAAGCAGTTGTCTTCCCTCACTAGTGAAGTTTTTCACATTTTCTGAAGTTGTTTCCCATAGACCTGTATGCAAAGGTACAAAATAAATAGCTACTTTAGTTTTTGCAATGATCCTATTGCAGCACAGATCTGTGTGAATGCCTTCACACAGATTCACTCTTACTTCACATGTATGGAGGGGAGAGGAAGCAAAATTCCTTCTCGCTGGTCTGTGTAGCATAGTAATTGCACACTTACGCATCTTGAGAGAGGCTCTCTTGAGACATGCCTCAACTTGGGAAAAATAATACGAAGCAAAGGAATGGAGTTTGTAGTATGCGTGGACTCACTTCCATAAGAATGTGCAAGTCCAGTGCCAAATGCCTCCACCCAAATATCCGAGATGTTGCTAATTTGATAAGAGACCTTTTCCTGTTTTTCACTAGCCTGTGCAGTTTTTTAAGCTGTTTGTGCTCAGTTCTCACAAAGAACATTTGTAGTGGTACAGAACATGTCTGCAGAGCAAAATGAAGGTCTTAATTGCAGCACAGGTAGGTGAAACCAGACTAGAATGGATAGTCATAGCACTGAATGTGTGGAAAACAGGCTGGCAACTGGCATGCACGTACAGCTGCATGAGTATTTGTTGTGAACTGCAGAGAGGCATTTACTTATGACGATAGTTATCAGTAAAAACACGTGCTGGAGCTTCAAATGATATTGAAATGGTTTGGAAAAAAATTGCTAGAAAAATAGATACTGAGAAGGATCTGGAGTCATCTATCTAGAAGAACTGATAAAGACAGTAAATGAGAATCAGGACTGTATTCTTCACATAGGGATATGCCTGAAGATTCACATGGAAAATCTGGAACACATTTTTCCTTCTGCTGCTCTGTCGAAGCAAACATGCCTGTTGTTTTTCTTCCTGACTTGTAGACACCTGCTATGGAGGTGGCACTCAGCCCTGGCGCTTTGGGATGATTGAATGCACTTGCTTGGTCTGCTGCTTTCCTGAATAAGTCAGTCAGCATCAGGCAGTCAGAGTTCTCACTGCCACGTTTCTTAACACATAGTTGTCTGGAAACTGTTCATTTCATCAAGCTTTATATTTTGGGGAGAAAAGGTGGAAACAGAGCTAGTTATCATGTAATTGTGAGGAGCTCTTCCTGGAGCAAACCAGAAAGCTTCCCTAAGTGCCTGCAATTCATAATTGTGTCTTTGGGTATATGAGCTTCAGACTGATACCCTAGGGTTAATCTGTTTAATTTTTAGGTGTTTTATACCTTCTGTGTTTGCTACTTTGTTTTAAAGCAATATACTTTGGTCTGAAAAGATACACTGGGAAAAGGAAAAGACATTGATGCTGTCTGATACCTGTTGCATTGTGGGGGTAGTGGCAATGTAAGCCATTGTTTTCCACAGTATATTGTACCTCAACCCACTGAGCGGGGAGAAAAGCCAGAGAGGGTAAAAAGATTACACACAGCAACTGAATTCTATTGATAAATGTGAAGCCATTCTCAGGGACAAATTTGTTCTGTCCTCTCTGTGCTGAATTTTCACCAGATTAGATTCTTGCCTGGAGAATAACTTCAGGAAAAGCAAGAAATAATTCTGTATGGTTTGGGGGTTTTTAAGGTGGTGGTTTTTTGGTTCTTTTTTAGAGAGAGGAGGTGTGGTTTCATTTTTTACACAGATGTATTTCACAAGTGTTCCTTCATTACTTGCTTTCAACTCGTGACAATCATTTCTCCTCTGAGTTCCAAGAGCTTTAAAGTAGGCCCTGACTGAAAAGTACGAGGAAATCATCACTGAGAAACAAGTTTCAAAACTAATGTTTTTGCAAAGAAGAAACGGAAATGTGTGCACTATTTGGCTGGTCTGTAACCACAGCATGGTCCCTGACATGCAAAATGTTTCCCAGACTATCCTGTTGTTTCTAGGAAGTGTCAGACTGCCTGCAATTTGCAGAACTAATGCAGTAACAATGTGGCACTATAAAATTCCTTCATATTCTATTTTATTGAAAGTAAACAATCCCCAGGTGACACATCCCGCACATACAGGAAAATGGAGTAAATTAAGGAAAATTGTGTTCCTTCTATGGTGTATGTGTTGGGGCCAGGTGGGGAGGGTGTGAGGGGGGAGGAATTTGCCAACCTGTGGTGCTGCACAAGTCCCCAGGTATGAGCTGCTGCTTGGAGGACAGGGCCAGCCCTGCTGGGCTCCTAGTTGAACTGAAGGACCACCACTGCTGCCCTGTTAGCTTGCGATGGCGACATGGACATGGCATGACTGTGCTGCTGGTGTGACCAAAACAGGATCAGTGTTCCTCTGCAGTGTAGAAAAAGTACATTGTGTTTAGCTAAACTCCTCAAGAAGTTAAGGTCAACAAGCACCTGAATCATAGTTCAAGCAGAGCTGATGATAAACATGTTGATCTCAGTGTTTAAAGACCCACTATTTTTAAAGCTACTTTTTCTCCTGGCCCAGACATCTTACATATTTGTTCCCATTTAATGTTTCTCAGCTATGGTGTTGGAGAATTCACCCACCCAAGACTTTAGTTTAGAAGAAAAAAAACAAAACCCACAAATTGGAGAAGATTTTAATCTTAAAAGAAAGCTGTGAGTATACACCTACTTATGTACCTTTTGGGGAAGGGATGCCTGTCTTTTAGCTGGGTCTAACTGTCCTAGCATAGCACGTTATTGTTGCACATTGGTATGATTAGCACTGTTACTGAAATGGTACTTACACTGTACTCATGCAAGTGTCACCTTATTTGATAAGCAAATAATACTCTAAGAACTGCTGTACTGACCAAGACCAAACAGAAAATGTACGTGGGTGAGGAATTTATAACAGCTCGGTTCAGTAATGACTGTGACAACCAAGAGAGATCCCACTGCAGTGGAGCCACAACCTAACAACTGGTTTTTGCTAACAACTGGTTAAACTGGTAAGGGTTCTTACTGCCATCTACTGTACAAATGGTTCAAGACAGAGGGGGCTAAAAATTCTGTCTCGGTTCTCAAATGGAATTTTTTCTGAAAAGGCAGAGGAAGGAGAGCTTGATTCGTCTTTGCATTTGACATGCCCTTTATTTGTATCCTTTTCGATTTCAGAAAGCTTCCTTGTTGTTTTAAATCTTTGCTATACTGAGAGTAGGAACATGAGGATCAAGAGAATCACTATCCCTTTACTCTGCATTTTCTATCAACAAGATTCCCTCACATGTAAACAAACAGAGATAATATTTTTAATTGCTACTTTCGCATTTTTCTTCATTTTATCTAGGACAAATGTGATCCTTTTTGACAATTTTAGCTTTTGTCTGTGAATTATTTTCCACTAGATTAAATATTTTTAGATAC
This sequence comes from Merops nubicus, assembly GCF_000691845.1. NCBI lineage: Eukaryota > Metazoa > Chordata > Aves > Coraciiformes > Meropidae > Merops > Merops nubicus. The sequence goes on along the minus strand of NW_008627071.1, from coordinate 3,654 downwards.
AGAAGTCTTTACAAAAGTTGCAAAGTTATTGGAATCCAGTTGTAATAATTGGAATCCATTCAATCAATGGAGCATTTCATTGTTTCACAATAAATTCAAACGAAGAAAATGAAGGAGTTTCCTTACACTGCTATTTTCTATACCTTTAAAAGTCCCTTCCTACAAACTCAACCTGAAAGCTTCAGTTTGTGTCTGTGGCAGTTATAAATGGTATTGAATAGGATGAAAGAACAGAGCTGGGCTCATGATTTTGGAACTGACCAGCCCTTTATCAGGGGAAGGCTAATAGGTGTCACTTGTTTCTTATCATTCAGACCTTAGATGTTGTTTATTACAAATGTTGCCCATCTTCTAGCTTTACATGAAAATATTAAATTTAGGGGAGTGTCATTAATTTAATTAAATACTGAGATCAAAGTCCAGATTTACAAGCAGGAGCAGCCATAATATCTGTTAAACACTGCTGAGACATCATCAATCCACAAAAGCACTTGCAGAAACAAGGAGGACTGACAGAAGTGATGATGTTATTTAAAAAATGCCTGTAATTGTTTAAGAGTCATGTTTTAGGAAATACTGATGAAGTCTCACGATTTGCAAATACCTCATGCTTCCACATACTGCTGAACACCAGCAGAATGAGTGTATGATACCTTTTGATGGTGGGCTGCACCACTAGAAAACAGTATAAAAGCTACTAGCCACCTTGTTCTCTACCTCACAGTAACAGTACTATGAAAAAGCCAGTGAATGCAGTAGCATACAACTACAAGACCAAGACGACTAGGAAGCTGGATAAGCACTTTGTTTCAAGGTCTCTTATTATTGATCCATTGGTGTTTGTCCTACTCAAAGGCTATATATAAAGCCTTAAAGGACTCTTGACAGTGGGACTTAATTTGGCCTGCATTGAAGTGACTACCCCAGCCCTGCTTTGCTGAGAGACCTATTACGTTGTGCTACTCTTTATGATCCAAATAAGGCATATCTCTTCACACAGGCTTTTCAAATCTGGGTAAGTGCAACTTGGCAAGGAGGCAGAACAGAGGAGAAGTCAGCTGGTTTAGTGCTAAACTATGTGGAGTTTTCCCACCATGCCAGAAGGATCTCCAGATGAACTTTTCTGTCTGTGTTACATAAGGAAGATGGATTACAGCTGACAGTCTGTGTTTATATTTCTAAGTGACAGATGGATGAGGTTAGAAAAGCACTGGGGCTTTTTTGTTAAGTTCAGAATTGTCTTAGCCTAGTGCTTGCTGTCCTCATTTTCTATTGCTGTCAGTGGGAGTAGAAAATTCTCAAAACCTTTTAGGCCTGATAGCTTGAAGTTAAAGACAGCAGCTTGGAGGAATATACAAAAAAATAACAGCAGGGCATATTGTGCTGCTGGATTAAATAAAAAACTTGTCATTAAGGCAATCAGAGAAAAATGGCAAGATCCGTTTCTGGCTAAGGCCCATTCAGAAGTGTGATGCCAAATAAAGTTCCTCCTGAGCAGTTTAACATAAGATTGCAGAGAATCCTGCTGCAAAATGCTTCCAGACACAGTCCAACACAGTGAAAATGAGTTAGGGGAAAGTAAATATAGTATCTTGTACCAGTTGGGTATGAAGTTGTACTGTGATAAGCAATGGGAGTTTATTGAGAAAATACTAATGAGAAATAAATACCTGCAGTGGAAAGTGTAGCATCTGGTCTGCATTTAGTCTTCACGCATGAAAGCTATTTGGCCTGACTTCCTGCCAAATCCTGTAAGCTTTTGAGATTGTTGGACATGAAGGAGATTGGACTCCCTAGGTTAGCATCTCTAAATTTTCTTCTAGCAAAGCACATGCAGAGTTCCAAAAGGACACACTCCCCACTTTTGCTTACAGGTATGGCTCATTTTTTTTTCATTTTAAAATCTTTTGTATTTGTCAACATCTATAACATTTATGGAGCGGTCATTATTAAATGACCGCTCCATAAACATCTGTTGGCTGTTGTTCAAGAATCCTTCAACGTGTATATAGTGAGGTTTAAGTCATTGTCTAAATACCCCAGAAAATATCCCAAGAAAGAAATGGCAAACTGCTACAAAACCTCCCAAACAAGAAGCAAACTCCTTGCACAAGGAGCTTTCTGCATTGCTAAGTAATGATACCTCCTGGTCAATCTATTTGTGATCTGCAAGGTTTAAAGTCCTTAGAATGGTCCATTCTAAGGTGTTCCCTTCAGAGGACTGACTTTGAACAGTTAAGAAGAAAGGCTATTCTGTCTTAGCATTTCTCTCTGTTTGGATGCCATTGCATTCTCCATAGTATGCCAAGGGTTCTGGTGGTTTTGGTGTCGCCTCTAGAATTTTCTACTCAGCTTGAACTGTGATGTATTTAGTTCATATACAGTACTTCATCCCTGTCCTCCCTGTGTACACTTGGACTATTGGACTAGGTAGTCTGAAATCCAAAAGAAGAGTGCTAAAAAGGACTGGAGTGAACTGTTAACAAGGGCTTTTTTTTAACCACCTTTGCTCTAGCGCCAGTTCAATTAATTATTTAATTATTATTAAGCAATGACATATAGGAAGGGGATGACTGAGAATCCTCATGCTGAGGAAGACTTTTTGATGCTCCAGTTAGACACGTGGACTAACAATTCCATTGACAGCATTGAATGGTTACAGATTTGCCTTTGTATTAGGCACATAAAATCTTTTTAATTACCCAAAAAGGCTGAGAAGTGCATCCCAAATCTGCAGTCATCCTGCTGACAAAGCTCACAAGAGTCCTCATTACTGGACATATCCCTGGATAGGGCTTGGATCTAATCACATGCTGCCTGCTTCTCAATCTGAATCTGCTGATGCATTGAAAATCCTTCTTTCTTTGTTTTCTTCAGTAATGTTACCACTATTTGGTCACTCTTCAGGCTCTAGCTTGCTGCTTAGTCCACACCCAAATGATTAAAAAGACCTGTTAAAAATGTATTGGAAACCAAATATGTTGACGTTTTAAAGATAATTTTAAAGTGTCAGATGGAGGGCATTGTCATTTCTCCACAGCATCTGTCTAAAGAGAGCAACTACATGGAAAAACTATTTCTCTGAGCAAATGCTTGCTGTGCCATCGGCACTGCTCTGAGTTTTCCAATTCTGGTTTTAGAGTAAAGTTTCAGCAGTTTTAAAATAAACCCTCAGTAACCTAGAGCAAATGTCCTCATCTTGCAGTTAAAAGGTTTTCTCCTGGTGTTAGCATAGCTTGCCCTGCTTTGCTTCTGCGCCGCGTACATTTAGCAGCAGGCTTTTTTCATTTGATCCTGCAGGCGTTTGCTGTGGAGTGCAGAGTTAAAGAGCAGGAATTATGTCGTGGCTTGGAGTACCCTTCATCCTCTCCCTACCCTTTCCCCGCGCAGCGGTGCGGTGACAGCGCGGGTTAAACTCGGCGCATTCCGCCGTGTGCGCGCTGGTGCTGGTCCGAGTTATGAGCTCGCATCATGGCGAGAAGCAGGCGGGGCCGACCCCGCTGCGGGGCTGCCGGGATCCAGCTACCCGCCAGACGGGAACCGTGCTTTAAAACATTATTTCTTAAGGATTCTTTCTTTTTAAAGGTTCAGGATTTGGGGAGGATCCGCAGGGATTTGACTCTCGCTGCTCAATACCGTCTGCAGCTGCCTGTG
>NW_008627070.1:0-2003 GCF_000691845.1 Merops nubicus | reverse complement strand
CAGTCCTTCCGAATGGCCATGGGCAACCCCAGTGAGTTCTTTGTGGATGTAATGTGAAGCGCCCGTCCCCTGTCTGTCTGCTGCCCCTCCCTTCCCCCTTCCATCCCCGTCGTTTGTCTCCTAGGACCGGCCCTGGCTTCACCTCTTGTTTTTTTTGGGTTTTGTTTTGGTTTTTTTTGGTTGTTTTTTTTTTTTTTTTGGTCTTGATAACGAAAAGAAAAAAAAGGGGAAAAAAATAATAAATGGAACTAAACCTTGATTCTAATCCCTCCTCGAGTGGGGTGGACGGGCCTGGCAGGCCTGCCAGGTGGGGCCAGCCCATCCCGCCACCAGACTTGTGTATTGCCGATGGTAATTCCCTCCTGCCGTCCTCTCTAACCCCATTAACCCGCACCTGTCCCAGCACCCTGTGCTGCTTGCCCGTGTGTCACTCCTGCCTCCATCCTTCCACCCTAAACATCTCTTCTTTCTTTTCACCCTTTTGTGTTTCTTCTATCAAGCAGCAAAGACTTACGGGGTGTTTGACTTTCTCTGAGCCTGCCGCCCATGGGGGGGAGAGCTGGAGCATGGCGTGGCCCGACAGGAGGACACGGAGCTCCAGGGGCGCTGGGCACACGTGGCGCTGAAGATGGCTTCTTTCCTCCCCCTTACAGAAGATGCCCTGCCCTTCCCGCAGCCCTGGGAGGGGAGCAGGGGCCATCCTTATATATGCGTTTTAAATCCCATTGTAGTTGCCTTTTGGCTAATGCATGAATGTTCCAGGGCTTCAGTGCCTCTGGGGAGTGGGGAGATGCTGCCATTTCCCTCTTGCCTCCCTCCTCTTGCCCATGTACTGAGCTAGGTCTGAGCCTGGTGCTGCCCCAGGGCAGGACCTTCCTTCACCCTGCCTGGGCTGTGAGTCCTGAGTCCGGGGCTGCTCCTCTGCATTCCTCCTGGAGCAGTGTTTGCTGCCTATGCAGTCTGGTGCGACTTGAGGCCCTGCTCCTGCCCTTGGTTACTTGGAGGGGTTTTGAGGGGCAGGGTTTCGCTCCCTCTGACCTGCCATTTGCCTTCCTGCCTGCAACATGCCGCTGCCCGTCCCATTTGTAGTGGCTGCCCCATGCCTGGGCCTAGCGGTGGCAGCTGTACCCTTCTCCCTCTTGTCTCGCTGCTCTTCGGCGGTGTGACATCTTCAAGGGCCTAGATGGAGTTAGAAGGTGAGGGAGGGGTCACAACTGGTTTGATTTCATGCTTTGGGGAACGGTGGAAGTCCCCTGTATTTGGCCTGTGGAGGCCTTGAGTCTGCCTCCCCCTCTGCCCAGGGGCCTGGCTGCTGGGAGGGGTGAGGTGCTGTGATGGAGCTGGGACAGCTCTGCTGCCTCTGGGCTGTGACCGGCAGCTCTCTACGGGGGAAGCTGCAGCCCAGGCTGTGGCCTTTGGGCTTCCTGCCTGCAGATGTGCCAGGACAGTTGAATCTATTTGCTCCAGTACTTCTTTTTCCTTCCTCTCCTGGGTACTGAGAGACACGCCTGGGGCTGGGGACAGCCACTTTCCCCATGCCCAGGGCCAAGCACGGTACAGTACAGACACGCTTGACTCTGCTTCTGCTGGTGCTGGCACCCCGCTGCCCTCTCTAGCCACCGTGCCGTGGCTTCCTCTGCAAGCGTCGCCTCCTTTTGCCTTTCTTACGATTGCAGTTTTTATATGCTGGCGATAAAAAGTGTTTCGGTCCTCGGGGGGGCCTGTGTTGCCCCTGCAACCCTCCTGCCAGCTCTTGTGTGCCACCAGTTCGTCTCCCCCCAGCCTGCCGTGGCCGCTGCCTCTGCCCGCTGGGCTCAGCCCTGCCCAGCTCCTGCTCCCGGCCGCCTTCCTCCCCCCATCTTGGCACCGGCAGGCTGCCACCCAGCAGCCTCCCTGGACACTGCTCACACCCTGCCCACTGGGTTTTATAAAAACAAAACCAATCTCCTTGTTTTTATTTATAAACATAGTTTTATTGGACTCCTGCCTTGTGTTGGGTTGTT